>NC_137684.1:23763170-23778170 GCF_963989245.1 Nansenia antarctica | reverse complement strand
CGTATTGGGCCCAGTGCAGACTCCTTACTCCACTGACCGGACCAGTCTATATACTAGGTATGTATCCCAGAGAAGCTATGTAATATTACAAAACTACATTTTGAAAGTAAACTCCCAAAAATAGATAAAATACTATCTCCCTGGATTGGAAAATCTATGACTCTATGGAAAAGTATCCATAATAGATTATTTAATAATACCAGTTTATATACATATTATCCTCCTTACCCACCCCATCAGAATATTCTCATTTATATGGAATAGAATATGGAATATTAAAAGAGCATATGTATATGATACAACTGAAGAGGGAGCCTTGAAACCTTTGAACTTAAAAGGACTAAATTATTCCCCAAACGTATCTATCCTACCCAAACTATACCACACCCAACATTGGTTGTCAGTGAGACTACTAAAGAGCTTCCACCCTTCTCTTTCCATATGTACAGCTAAAAGTTACCTACTTCAACCAATTAGGATGATTTATTTCCCTCGATATCAGCCTTTATGAAATGTATTATTTATTCATTATTAAATAAAAACATATGGTTCAGTATGCACACCACTAGAATATAATACAATTATTGCATCAATATCTAGTGTAGTAGACAACAACTAGTATGTTGCCCATATATTAGAGACCTGTCATGGATGAATGGAAATAAAAGAAAAAATAAATAAATAATATAGTTAAAGATAAAATGGTTAAAAATCCTTTATATACCAAGTGATAATAAGACTCGATTAATATAATCAATCCATGGAAAGATGTGTTCAATATTATTTATAATGCTACGCAAGACGTATCTATACGTATAATACAATTACAGATAATATATAAATTCTTACCCACAAAAAAGATGCTATTTATTTATTTGGGGCATAGAACAAAATAGTTTGTAGGTTTTACAAGGATGAAGAGGAATCAATCTTACACTTGATGTGGTATTGTCCTGTTGCTTTATTTTAGGATCAAGTTGAAAAGTGGATAACAAATTATAATCAAACATATACAAACAGTAATTTTAGGAGATTTAAACACTGTGCAAAATGTTTTAGTTTATTGCGAGCTTTCAGTCATAGACCTTCTTCAGGCATATATATTATAATATAAAGCCATTGCTTTCCAAAGTATGTTTCGAGGTCTGCAAAATCTTGCGCACATTTTAAGGCCGAGAAGAAAGAGCACTTCACTGTTGTATTTTCAATGACGTGCAAATCAGAATTGAGCGTTATATATGTGACCTGCCTGCTTAGACCGCAGTCGAAATGACACATATCAGATTCGTATCTGATTGAGGCCGGCTTGATATTGAGGCCTGAATCGGATCTGAGAATATCAGATTCAATGTGCTTTTTTTACTGCTTACATATCAGATCTGTGCCACATGAGAAAAAACGTGAGCAAAAAAATCGGATTTGTGTCACTTCGACCTGCGGTGTAAAGCCTTACAGACATCAGCAACGTTGTATTCCTGTTTGGTAAAGCCTTTAGTAAAGCAGAACATATGCACACAGCTTAATATCTCAGATTTCCAAAATGATCTAAAAACACACTGGGTGACTGAAAGATCAATCACCTACTGCCCTCTCTCCTCCCTCACCCCCCCTCCCCTACAGCCCTCTCTCCTCCCTCACCCCCCCTCCCCTACAGCCCTCTCTCCTTCCTCACTCCCCCCCCCTTACAGCCCTCTCTCCTCCCTCACCCCCCCTCCCCTACAGCCCTCTCGTCTCCTCCCTCACTCCCCCCTCCCCTACAGCCCTCTCTCCTCCCTCACCCCCCCTCCCTTACAGCCCTCTCTCCTCCCTCACCCCCCCTCCCTTACAGCCCTCTCTCCTCCCTCACCCCCCCTCCCCTACAGCCCTCTCTCCTCCCTCACCCCCCCTCCCCTACAGCCCTCTCTCCTTCCTCACTCCCCCCTCCCCTACAGCCCTCTCTCCTCCCTCACTCCCCCCTCCCCTACAGCCCTCTCTCCTCCCTCACCCCCCCTCCCCTACAGCCCTCTCGTCTCCTCCCTCACTCCCCCCCCCTACAGCCCTCTCTCCTCCCTCACCCCCCCCCCCTCCCCTACAGCCCTCTCTCCTCCCTCCCCCCCTCTCCTACAACCCTCTCTCCTCCCTCACTCCCTCCCCCCTCTCCTCCTCCCCTACAGCCCTCTCTCCTCTCTCCTCCCTCACTCCCTCTCCCCCTCTCCTCCTCCCCTACAGCCCTCTCTCCTCCCTCACTCCCCCCCTCTCCCCCTCTCCTACAGCCCTCTCTCCTCCCTCACTCCCTCTCCCCCTCTCCTCCTCCCCTACAGCCCTCTCTCCTCCCTCACTCTCCCCCTCTCCTACAGCCCTCTCTCCTCCCTCACTCCCTCTCCCCCTCTCCTCCTCCCCTACAGCCCTCTCTCCTCCCTCACTCCCCCCCTCCCCTACAGCCCTCTCTCCTCCCTCACTCCCCCCCTCTCCTACAGCCCTCTCTCCTCCCTCACTCCCTCTCCCCCTCTCCTCCTCCCCTACAGCCCTCTCTCCTCCCTCACTCTCCCCCTCCCCTACAGCCCTCTCTCGTCCCTCCCTCACTCCCTCCCCTACAGCCCTCTCTCGTCCCTCCCTCACTCCCTCCCCCCCCCCCTCTCCACCTCCCCTACAGCTCTGTCTCCTCCCTCCCTCCCTCCCTCCCCTCCTCTACAGCCCTCTCTCCTCCCTCACTCCCGCCTCCCTCTGTGCCCGTCCCTGAAACCCTTCCCCTTCCCCTTCTTGTTCCACTTCCTTGTCTTGGGTCCAGAGCGGCGGTGCTGTGCTGTGTAGGGGCTGCGCTCCAGGAGGACGTCTCCCTGGGTGGAGTAGCAGGCCTGCGTCCAGGACAGGAGGCTCCCGGCTGGGTAGGAGTAGGAGTCCTGCAGGTAGCCGCGGAGGTAGTAGGAGGGGAGGAGAGAGTCCCACACCTCCACGTCTGTCACCTCCCCCTCCAGCCCCGACACACTGAACACAGCCTGACGTGGGAGATCAGTCTACACACACACACACACACACACACACACACACACATATGTTATGGTTTTCCTCTCACCCCCCCCCCTCCGCCTCTCTCCCCATTGGTCTCACCTGTCCCCTGCTGAATCTCTTCCTGATGCTAACTTTGCCTCCCCGGTACAGCTGAGCCACGCCCTTCTTCGTATCCAAGGTAACGCACAAGCTGCTCCAGGGGGAGAGCCCTGAGCTCCAGAGGTACCTATAATAATAATAATAATAATAATAACAAATAAATAAATAATAATGGTAATAATGATAATAATAATAATAATACAATAATGAAAACATTGTTAAAACATTAACAATAACAATAATTATTATAATACTTATTAATACTAACAATAATAATAACTACTACTACTACTACTACTACTATTTAGAAAAATATCAACATTGATAATAATAATAAAAAGGGGGGAGGGGGAGGGGAGGCGTTGTCACCTGTAGGATCTGAAGGAGGCAGTCCGCCCAGAGGCGGAATAGGAGAGGTCGTCTTGGAAGCCATTGCTGCTCAGGGATATTACATTGTAATTTCCCAGCCGGAGAAAGAACAGAGTCTGGTCTAGTCCCCTCTCAGTAAAGTACCTCAGACACACTGTCACACCTGAGAGAGAGGGGGAGGGGGAGGGGCGGGAGGAAGGATAGGGAGAGGAGGAGAAGGAGGGAGTGGAGGAAGGATAGGGAGAAGAGGAGAAGGGAGTGGAGGAAGGATAGGGAGAGGAGGAGGAGAAGGAGGGAGAGGAGGAAGGATAGGGAGAGGAGGAAGGGTATGGAGAGGTGGAGAAGGAGGGAGAGGAGGAAGGATAGGGAGAAGAGGGGGAGGGAGAGGGGCAGGTCTGTGTGAGGGTGAGCGCCCCACCCCTCATTACAGTGAAAAGCATCCCATGAAGATCTGAGGGAGAGGAGGAGAAGGAAGGGGAGGAGACGAGGGGAGACGAGACGAGGGGAGGGGAGGGGAGAGGAGAGGAGAGGAGAGAGGAGAGGAGAGGAGAGGAGAGGGGATCAACTAACCATCCAATCGACCATCCAACCAACCAATCAGCCATCCAACCAACCAACCATCATTTTTTGTAAAATGATAACTGCACAATTAAACAAACCTATCACCTCTGTAACAAAATAACAAATACGGTCTTTGTTACCAGCATTGATTAATAAAGCAAAATATTATTTATTGTATGGAATAACTTCCATAACAATTAAACAAAACACATTTGGATCACAGTAATTTTGTCTTGAACAAAACAACAAATGAGGTCATGGTTTTTAGCAAAACAGTTTGATAACAGTCTGGCCCGCGGGCCTTGATATTGACATGTCTGTTCTACAGTATGTAATCTATCTGTTACGACCAAGGTGTGGTTATGTGTGTGTTAGTTGTTTCCTGTGTCTCTCCCCAGGTTATTGCCCTTCCTCCTCCGCCAGGGTGACGGTGTTAAGTGAGCATACCTGTACTCACTCGCTCATGTGTGTGTATGTGTGGGTGGTTATGTGTTGTTGAGTGTAAGCTACCGCTATAGTGTGTACCTGTGTGTGTTACTACCATATATAGTGTGTACCTGTGTGTCTTACTACCATACACAGTGTGTTGGTAATATTGTGTTTTGGCATTCCTTTCATTTACTTACTACTTTGTTAATTAATCTATTTGCTTTCTCCCTTTTAATAGAAAGTAGTTTTCAGTTTAGAGTTTCTCTGAAAGTTTTACAATAAATGTTGGTTTATTTATATTCTCCCATCCGCCTCTGCTTCTTTTCCCCCGGTTCATTTAAATGGTTACTCCCCTCACCCCCGAGATACTATTTGGGGACGCTATCACTATCAATCTACAGTATATCAAATATATATATAGGCCTATATATTGTATAAATGACAGTTGAATAACAAAAATCATTATTTTTAGAGTGAGTTTGAGATGTATATTTGTGTATTGACGCACATGCTATTGTTATACCAACATATATCATGGTTTCACAGTTTAAATGTTATTTCCCAGAAATCATCAAAACGGGTGTGACCTGCCTGCTGCTTGGCTGTATAACCCACACTGATTAACCTCTTAAATGTGTTGATCTTTCTATGCCTCCCCTGTCTCATCTATCCATCTCTCTCAGCTGGCTTTCTCTGTGTAGGCTACCACATGTACAAAAGAAGCCGCAGGCTGCATTCTCATGTTATGCCCAAATTGTGGAATTCACTGCCAGTTTACATTAGGGATGCAAATATGTTCAAGTCAAGACTAAAAACCCATCTTTTTATATTGCCTTTAAATGACTCAATTATTACATTATGATTATATAATGATTAAACCACTTTGAGCTGCAACGTTTGCAGGAAAGGTGCTGTACAAATAAAGGTTATTATTATTATAATTATTATAATTATAATTATAATTATTATTATTATTATTATCAGGGGTGCACATAACTGGTGCGCCAGTGCGCATGCGTCGCCAAAATGCATGCTGCGCGGCAGATCAGCCGCATGAGGGCGCTTTTGCGCACCCCCCCCCCCCCCCCCAAAAAAAGTTGATCACAAAAAATATATCCTCTACCATGGTTGAAATTGAGGACAGTGATAATTTACAGCAGTCAAGAGAGCAGTGACGATGACGATTAAGCTTGTAGCATAAATAAATGCTTAGGCTGTAACTTTTTGTTGAAAAGTTGATTTCAGTGTTTACAGAACAGAGCAGTGCTTAAAGAGATGTCAGTTGATTTCATTGTGTTTAAAGGAGTCTGACAGACTTTCATGCTTAAAGAGCAGTCATTTGATTTTGCATTTGTTTATTTTGTTTTGTTCGTTCATCTTTATTTATGAATAAATGTCGTTTTGCTAATATAAGTTATCCATGTATCCCTTTTTCATCCATCCTGTGGGACGGGTCGTGACTCGCGAGCTCGGGGAGCACCAAACAGCATCCCTAGGTGCTCCTCTGAGCACTGGCCCCAAAAAGTTATGTGCACCCCTGATTATTATCTCCACTACTTTACTCACCGTCCGCGGCTCCGGTTGGGTCAGACACCAGCAGCAGCAGCAGCAGCACCGGGACCGAGTTCATCTCTCTCTATATATAATATATATTTGTTATTATTATTATTATTATTATTATTATTCTCTATAATAATTAATTCTCTAATCTCTAGGCGGAGGACAAACTATAAGTTTACGTCTCTGATCCAGATTCAGTTCCGCTTTTAAGTTTCGCCTTTAAGTTTCGTTTCTGCTGTTTGACGTGTTTGAGAGAGAGAGAGAGAGAGAGAGAGAGAGAGAGAGAGAGAGAGAGAGAGAGAGAGAGAGAGAGTTATGAACCCGTGACATTTATTACATTTGTAATAATTAACAAGGTTCCGCGACAAAGAGAGAAAGCCTAATGATTGTGAACGCCACTCACTCCGATTATTAATATTAACTACTAACAATAATAATTCGCTCATGATGAACAGTGAATTACAAAATATATTACAATGTGAGTCCTGCCTGTAACCCCGGGGGAACAACGCCTCAAACTTCTACAAGACAACCCGACTAAACACAAGCAAAGTTTACAAGACCGCTATAAAACACTGCTTATGATATGCGTGTTTGTGTGTATCGGTGTGTAACAGATACATTTTACATTTCTGTTATTGTTTATTTAAGGTTTATTCAACCAGGAAGGCCCTTGAGATTAAAATCCCTTTTTCAATGCAGACCTGGACCAAGATGTCAGAGTTAACGGATTAGGATTGCACACGATCAGCGTTCTGGGTCACGGCTGCGGATCGTGTAGAAACGACTCCTCAGTCCAGCGGCATCGTGGGAGCGCCTGACATCTCGTGAGCTTAGAATGATAAGGTTCTATCTCCGTTTAGAATGATAAGGTTCTATCTCCGTTTAGAATGATAAGGTTCTATCTCCGTTTAGAATGATAAGGTTCTATCTCCGTTTAGAATGATAAGGTTCTATCTCCGTTTAGAATGATAAGGTTCTATCTCCGTTTAGAATGATAAGGTTCTATCTCCGTTTAGGGCAGTTCAGAGATATTGAGCGTCAACGTTTTTACATTCCATTATGTTTTGTGAGATGGAACCTTTGTATTTTATGAATTACTAACTAAAAAATGTAAACATTTTAAAAATAACACCACACAGGCATTAATAAACACCTAATGGATCAGATTATGTAAAAAAACCTAAACTTTGACAAAAATGGAGATAGAACCTTATCATTCTAACGTCATCTCCTGAGGATGGCTTCTCCAAGCTGCAGAGAGAGAACCTGGCCATCATCGAGAGCTACGGCACGGCCCTGATGGAGGTGGTGTGCAGGGAGTCAGGGACACCTGTGACGGACATGAGATAAGCAGGGTAGGAGCACACGCACGCCACTTGCACGTTCCCCCTGTCCATCTCTGTCTCTCTGTCCATCTCTGTCTCTCTGTCCATCTCTGTCTCTCTGTTTGCTTGTCATCTGTTGGATCACTGCAGGGGTCGCTAGGCCTACTCACTGGAGGTGGAACTGCTGATCAATGTGCATCGTTCTACTTCTCTCAATAGTGTGGGAGCACCCATGTATGTGTCTCTCTCTCCCTCTCTCGCTGGTTGGCTATCTCTCTTTCCCCCTCTCTGTCCGAGTTACTATTCCTCCATTTCTCCCTCGTTCTTTGACTCTCTCTCTCTCTCTCTCTCTCTCTCTCTCTCTCTCTCTCTCTCTCTCTCTCTCTCTCTCTCTCTCTCGTCTCTGTCAGATGCTAGCCCTGGCAGTGCTGGACAGGAACCTGTCTATAGACTGTCAGTGCCAGTCATCCTTGACTCCACCCTCTCTTTCCAATCTCAAGTCAAGTCCATCACCAAATCTGCCTTCTTCCACCTAAGAAACATTGCCAGTCTCCGACCATCTCTCTCAGACTCTGTTGCAGTTGCATGCTTTTGTCACCTCCCGCCTGGACTACTGCAATGGTGTCTTGTTCAGGGTAACCAGAAAAACCCTGGACAGGCTCCAGTATGTTCTCACACACCGAACCCTGGCAGCACACCACCCCCACCGTCATCCACCTCCACTGGCTTCCGGACAAGTCCCGAGTTATCTCCAAAATCCTCCTCCTCACCTACAAGTCCCTCCATGGCTGTGTCCCCCAGTACCTATCTGACCTCCTCCGCCAACATGCCTCTCCCCAGAATCTGCTTGCCACCCGCCTTCTTCCACCTAAGAATTATTACCAGACTCTGACCGTCACTCTCGGACTCTATTGCTGAAACCCTCCTTCATGCTTTTTTGTCATCTGCCGCACTAACCTGTGAATCTTCGGGGATAGAGCTTTCAGTGTGGCGGCCCCGACCCTCTGGAACTCTCCCTGCGGGGTCTTGTATTTCTGTAAAGCGACCGTGGGTCCCATGAATATATATAAAGTTATTATTATTATTATTATTATTATTATTATTATTATCCCAATTTTACAGCAAATACTGTAGGATTTTGTGAGAGCGTGGCGGGTTGACCGTATTTAAAAAATAACAAAAAAATAGAATTATCCTCGGCTAGCAGAGAAAATGTTTGAACATTTGATCATTTATATTAACTGAAGACACGTTGGGTAGGCATTTATATTAACTGAAGACACGTTGGGTAGGCATTTATATTGACTGAAGACACGTTGGGTAGGCATTTATATTAACTGAAGACACGTTGGGTAGGCATTTATATTAACTGAAGACACGTTGGGTAGGCATTTATATTAACTGAAGACACGTTGGGTAGGCATCTATATTAACTGAAGACACGTTGGGTAGGCATTTCAGCAGGAAGTTCCAGGCCTCAGGGTAATCATGTGTTATGTTCAATAATGGAGACTGAACTCAGAGCTTAGTCGGAACGTGTACTCCATTTAATCAACAACGTGTGTAACACAAAACGTAATACGGCACGTCGTAAAGTCCCAACTGTCGTAAAACTACAGACGTAACATTTCCCCCCCCCTCACACAACCTAGGTGTGATATTCAGTCATGTAGTCACGCAAGTAATCGGGTCTGTTGCGTGCTCGAAACAGACGTGGCTCTGGTGCAGCCACAGCCACTGGTGGCGGCTCCACGCCTTGGGGCTGAGCCTGGTAGGCCGGGGTTGCTGCTTCATCCAACCGTGCGGCTGGCAAGACCGTGGAAGAGGCCACACCCAGCGCTGGGCCAGGGGGAGGCTGCACCTTACGCAGGCGGGTAGCATGCCAGCGAGTGCCATCGGCGAGCCTAAACGAGGCCGGGCCAAGCTGCTTGCTGACCTGGACAGGGTCAGACCAAAACGACTGGAGTTTGTTGTCCCGATGAGGTCGTCGGATCCTGACCCAGTCCGACACAGCAATGACAGGTGGCCTAGCACGTCTGGCCCTGTCGAAACGATCCTTCATCAAGCGCTGGTGTTTGGTGACTGTGGCTTGAACTGGATGGACCGGGGGCTGAGCTAGTGTAGGGCGGAGCCTATCGAGAGGCAGCTGGAGCTCCCGCCCCAGCATGAGGGAGGCTGGGGAGACTCCTGTAGTGGCGTGTCGCGTGGCCCGATAATGCAACAGCGTCTGGAGGAGGCTGGTGGTGAGCGTGCACCCTTGTGCCAGGTGGGCCCTGATGCCATTTTTCAGTGTTTGGTTCAGCCGTTCCACCCCCCCGTTCGCAGCAGGGTGGTAGAACGCTGTGCGGATGTGGTGGATCCCTTTACCCACTAGATAGGAGGACAGTTCATGGGAAATCATTTGAGGACCGTTGTCAGTCGTGATCCTCTTGGGCAGGCCCCAACGTGCGAACAGAGCGTCGAGAATGTCGATCAGCACCTTTGCTGTGACCGAGCCCACAGGTGTCACCTCTGGCCACTTAGAGTGGAGGTCGTAGGTCACGACGAGAAAACGCTGGTGATGTGGTACCCCATGCAGCTCGCCGCATGATATGATGTTCGTGACGCCATTTGATATAAGGAGATCTTTCTTGGTCACGTGGCCGGAAATTATATATTGATGACTCAGAGAGAAGGTTGAATCGTAATCATTGTATTAGGCAGATCTGGGTTGTATTCCCAAGTACAGATGTTTCCAAGGCAGCATGCTCCGTTCAGTCCAAGCTTCAAGCATGGCTACGACATGGCTGGTGCCGAGCCTGGCTGTGGCATAAATAGATGCCAAGCCTAGTACTGATGTTTGTTACAGCTTATATACAGTTCTCAGAGAGAGCTTTACCTCGTAACTTACAATACTTGACATTAGTTCCCATACATGGCTCTATCCTGTGTTCATGCTGCTCTGCTTTGCTGCTGACCACTGCAGTGAGGCTCCTATGTCCTTAGAGTTTAAACTGGTCTCACTGTTACTTGATATGGTATGTGCCTGCTCCTAAATATGTTGTTCACTACTGAGAGTGGGCACACAGTATGTTTAAGGTTAAACAATGAGTATTGCAATATTTGATAGGCACACAACAATTTCATATAGTCACACAAAAACGCATCATATCACCGCAGATATCCAGTTGCAGGTGCTCCCAGGGTTGAGATGGCCAGTCCAACGGCTGCATGGGCGGGGGTGGGGCTGGAGCCCTGGTCTTACCACTAAGGAGACAGGCAGTGCAATCCTTGACCAGGGTTTCGAGTTCCCTGTCGATGCCTGGCCACCACACAACATCACGACAGCGCTGTTTGAGCCTGACTATGCCCAGGTGACCCTCGTGTGCCATAGCAAGGATACGCGCCCGAAGGACACCTGGGACCACAGTGCAGAACCCGCGAGCGACACAGGTGTCATTCCAAACCGACAACTCCTCCCTGATCCTGGAGTAAGTGAGTAGCTCGTCAGGTACTCTTGCCGGCCACCCCTGCGTGATGTAGGTTGAGAGTGTAGAGAGGGTGGGGTCATCGGCTGAGGCATCCCGGAGCTCTTTCAGCGACACCGTCTCCTGAAGGGGTGTGTGGAGGAGCTGGACGAGGTCATGCTCAGCCTGGTCCAGTCCGGGGGTCAAGGTTGGGGCTGTGGGTGGGCTGGGGATTGAGCGTGATAGCAAGTCGGCTACCACGTTGTCTCGTCCTGGCGTGAACTGTAGCCGATAGTTGTACTGCTGCAGGCGGTCGGCCCAGCGGTGGAGGCGGAGTGGCTTGTGACCGGTGCCAGACGTGGCCAGGAGGGTGATGAGGGCCTGGTGGTCTGTCCTCAGTGTGAATAAACGTCCATAGAGGTACATGTGCCAGCGCTCACATGCCCAGAGGCATGCTAGGGCCTCCCGCTCCCCCACCGTGGGGCTGAGAGCACGGGAGGCGAAGGCGATCGGTCTCTCCACCCCCCCTTGCAGCTGGGACATCACCGCACCAATGGCTGTGGCAGAGGCGTCGCACGTGACAAGAGTGGGGCTGGCCAGGTCGAAATGCGCCAGGACCGGTGGCGAGGTGAGTTGGGCCTTCAGGAGGCGTACGGCGTCTGAGCAGGCAGATGTCCAGAGCCAGGGCTCGTCATGCTTCAACAGCTTCCGCAGTGGTGTGGTTGTGGCCGAGTACTGTGGCAGGAAACGGAGGTAGTACGCCGTCATGCCTAGAAAGGAGGCCACCTGAGCGGCTGTGGTGGGCTCCGGGACATGATGGATGGCCTCGGTGTTCGAGTGCAGCGGGTACGTGCCATCAGCTGAGAGGCGGAACCCCACAAAGTCAATGGCTGGGGCGGCGAATACACACTTCTCACCATTGAGTGTGAGGTGATGCTTGGCCAATGCACTGAACACACTGTGGAGACGCTCATCGTGGCTCTCGACGGTGGCCCCGTGAACCACGATGTCATCAAGATAGATGGCCACACCTGGGATCCCAGCGAAGATGGAGGCCATGATCTTTTGGAAGCAGCTGGGGGCGGAGCTTAAACCGAAAGCCATGCGTTTGTAGCGGAAAACCCCTCTGTGAGTGATGAACGCTGTGAGGTTGCGGCTCTCGGGGTGTAGTGGCACTTGGAGGTAACCCTGACGGAGGTCCAGTTTAGAGAACACGCTGGACCCGTAGAACTGGGCGGTGAGCTCCTCTATCGTTGGCAGGGGGTATTTGTCAGGGATGATGGCCTTGTTTACCGCTCTCAGATCCACGCAGATGCGCAGCCCCCCAGACTTCTTCTTCGCCACCACCAGGTTGGAGATCCAAGGCGATGCATTCACCTGCTCAATGATGTCGCTATCGAGCATGCTCTGTAGTTGAGAGGAGATGTCATCGCGGAGAGCCAGGGGGGAGCGGCGGAGGGGCTGTATAACAGGCATCACTGTAGGATCTAACAGAGGCTGGTGGGCAAAAGTGTCGAGGCAGCCTACACCGCTGAACAGCGCAGGCCACTGTTGCTGCCAGGGGATGGAAACGGTGTGAATCTCTGAGCCAGCTGTGTCTAGCAGGGTGAAACCGAGGGCGTTGAACAGGTCGAGGCCTAACAAGTTGGTCCCGTGGCGTGCAACGTTGAACCTGAAAGCCGGCAGTGTCCTCTCCCCGTACTTCACAGGCAGCTGAAAAGAGCCCACAATGTCAATCTTAGAGTTGGCATAGCCACGCAGGGTGGTGGAGGGCAACCCCAGGGGCACATGGGAGAAGAACTGTGTATAGGTCGTCAAGTTCACAAGGGACACTGTGGCTCCAGTGTCTAGGAGGAGCGGCAGAGTGACATCACCAACCATCAACGAGCATGTTTTGAATGGCGCTCGTCCTGAGCTGACATTATGGATGACTGTGGTAGGTGACTGGGAAGCTCTAGCTGGGGCAGACCTGCAGACCTTGTGAAAGTGGTTTAGTCTCCCGCAGTTGGAGCAGGTTTTACCACGGGCTGGGCATGTCTGAGCTCTTGAATTGTGTGCAGAAGAGCCGCAATTCCCACACGGCTGGTGTGGCTGGTCGCGTGACCGAGAGGCCAGTAAAATGCTCTCCCCGCCGCTGGTTGCACTCACGTGGAGGAGGGGCACCTGTAGGCTGTGCGCGCCCTCTGCCGGTGAGCTGGGAGAGGCTGAAAAACTAACTGCACATTCTAAAGCTGTTTCAACCTGGGCCGCCATGTTCAGAGCTGCTGATAATGTAAGTTCATCATTTTCCAGTAACAGTTTTTCCCTAATCTTGTCACAGTTCGTGTGTAAGATGAGTTGGTCTCTTATCATTTCGTTCTGTAATGTCCCGAACTTGCATACGCTCGCCAAACCCCGCAGATCAGCCACATACTGTGTCACTGTCTCACCTGTTCGTTGGTGTCTTCGTCTGAATATGACGCGGCGGAGAAGAGCGCTTTGTGGAGGGGCGAAGTGTTGCTTCAATAGTTCCACAGCGTCTGTGTGTATCTCGCCGCAGGGCCGAGAGTTTCAAACACGCGCTGACCCTCCGCTCCCAGGCAGTGCCGCAACAGCGCATATTTCCTCTTGTCTGATACATCCTCCAAGCCGGCAGCTAGGATGTATGTTTCGAAAGAGGAAATCCAGCGGCCCCACGGAATCGGTGGTTCTGCCGGGACTGCTAGGAAAGGAGGGGGTGTTGGTAGAGAACAATCAGCCATCCTCGTCGCCAATGTTATGTTCAATAATGGAGACTGAACTCAGAGCTTAGTCGGAACGTGTACTCCATTTAATCAACAACGTGTGTAACACAAAACGTAATACGGCACGTCGTAAAGTCCCAACTGTCGTAAAACTACAGACGTAACATCATGGTCTGCCATTACCGGTACTTTGTTTCCTTATTAGTGGGCTTGCTGTAACCATATGGGGATGGGCTACTTAGATGGCGGTGGGGGCCACATAATCTATGTACTGGCCACCAGGGGGCTGCAGATTCACTTGGAGCACGCACACATACATGTTAAGCTTTTAACTTACACGTTCAATGTCAAGGGATAGTGTTTATACACTTCTATACACTACACACTAAATACCCAATAAGGGTTTCAGGGCAAGCACACTTCACAATTTCCACAGAAATTGTACCTCTCTACTTTTTTTTTTACACTCTTTCTGTTTTCTATTTTCTTCTATGCACTTTGAGCCTATTCTTGTATAATGAAAAGCATATATTATCCTCCTTACCCTCCCCATCAGAATATTCTCATTTATATGGAATAGAATATGGAATATTAAAAGAGCAAATGTATATGATACAACTGAAGAGGGAGCCTTGAAACCTTTGAACTTAAAAGGACTAAATTATTCCCCAAAAGTATCTATCCTACCCAAACTATACCACACCCAACATTGGTTGTCAGTGAGACTACTAAAGAGCTTCCACCCTTCTCTTTCCATATGTACAGCTAAAAGTTACCTACTTCAACCAATTAGGATGATTTATTTCCCTCGATATCAGCCTTTATGAAATGTATTATTTATTCATTATTAAATAAAAACATTATTTTAATAAATGATTTAATAGATAGCAATAGTAAAATGATGCATTTTCAAATGTTTTTACAAACATATGGTTCAGTATGCAATATCTAGTGTAGAAGACAACAACTAGTATGTTGCCCATATATTAGATATATAAATATAATATAGTTAAAGATAAAATGGTTAAAAATCCTATACTGTATATACCAAGTGATAATAAGACTTGATTAATATAATCATTCCATGGAAAGATGTGTTCAATATTATTTATAATGCTACGCAAGACGTATCTATACGTATAATACAATTATGGCGCTTTTCCATTGACCGGCTCGGCATGGCTCGGCACGGCTCGCCTCAGCACGCTTTTGAACAGTTCTGGGTACGAGATGTTTTCCACTATACAGGAACGACCCGGGACTGTAGGAGGAGTTACGTGTCATAAGATTCCCCCCGCTATACAGATCAGCGGGGGAAATGCGATAAGAATTATGTCAAAATGCAGCACTATCGTGCACAGATCAGCCTTACAACATGTAACGTTAAGTGCCTGTTACTTGCCGCTTTCAGTTCTAGTAGACTAGTTTAGATCTCGCAACCAGGGAAATGCCGACATGAAATGCCGACACGATTCTATTTTTATTTCTCCTGACACG
>NC_137684.1:23747875-23762970 GCF_963989245.1 Nansenia antarctica | reverse complement strand
TATTTCTCCTGACACGTTGAGCACTGTGCTTTTTTTTGTTGGTGAACTACCGTAATAAGCCTAAAAAAGTTCAACTGTTCAAAAAGTGCAACTTCTCTGCTTTCAGAAACTGTTAGAATGTTTTAGATTGGGCATATAGTACATGAATTACGATAGTTTGAAGGAACGCTGTAAAATCCTGTCTGCGCTGCCAGCTCCGGTTTCGGAGCAAGACGCGAATCTATCGGCATTAGTCAAATACATGCTCACATCCAGTCATCCGCTCACTGCTCTCCATCAAAAATGGCACATCCATCAATAATATTACATAACAACAACTGCTCTGATTAGATTGCTTAGATTGTTTAATACATCAACGGGGGGAAAAGCGAGATGAGGGAGCAAGACGCGAATCTACCGGCATTTGACTGCCGCTGGACTGAGGAACAGCATAGGCACAGCACATCGCCATAATAGCGATTTTTTTGTTATGCTTGTTGTAAATAAAAGTTCTATGATGACATTAAACCAAGATAATACGATGGTTAGCATACTTTTTCTAATCTTTATTAATAAGTTATTACAGAAACAGTAAGTGACATTTTCAGAGAGCGAAATCTGTTGTGGTATTTAAAGATGGCGGTTAGCGAAGAAATCTATGAACATGGGATGACGATTTCCATTGACCAATCAATGGTGTGCAGCGTCACACGTCACACGCAGCCTGGCAAAAAGGTACCTTTCGCTACCCATCCCGAACAAGAACTATTTTAGTTCTTGTTCGGCACGCGTACCAGAAATGGCACGGGTACTTTTGGCAGTGGAAAAAGGATAATAAACCGGGGCTGACCCGGGCTGGCCCTGTAGTGGAAAAGCGCCATTACAGATAATATATAAATTCTTACCCACACATTTTTTTATTTTTTTATTTGGGGCATAGAACAAAATAGTTTGTATAGGTTTTACAAGGATGAAGAGGAATCAATCTTACACTTGATGTGGTATTGTCCTGTTGCTTTATTTTAGGATCAAGTTGAAAAGTGGATAACAAATTATAATCCAAAATATACAAACAGTAATTTTAGGAGATTTAAACACTGTGCAAATTTGTTTTGTTTATTGCGAGCTTTCAGTCATAGACCTTCTTCTATATATTATAATATAAAGCCATTGCTTTCCAAAGTATGTTTAGAGGTCTGCAAAATCTTGCGCACATTTTAAGGCGGAGAAGAAAGAGCACTTCACTGTTGAAGTGAGTGAAAGTCACGTCAAACATCATCAAAATGCGAAGACCGTCGTATTTTCAATGACGTGCAAATCAGAATTGAGCGTTATATATGCGACCTGCCTGCTTAGACCGCAGTCGAAATGACACATATCAGATTCGTATCTGATTGAGGCCGGCTTGATATTGAGGCCTGAGTCGGATCTGAGAATATCAGATTCAATGTGCTTTTTTTACTGCTTACATATCAGATCTGTGCCACATGAGAAAAAACGTGAGCAAAAAATATCGGAATCGTGTCACTTCGACCTGCGGTGTAAAGCCGCCTTACAGACATCAGCAACTGTTTGGTAAAGCCTTTAGTAAAGCAGAACATATGCACACAGCTTAATATCTCAGATTTCCAAAATGATCTAAAAACACACTGGGTGACTGAAAGATCAATCACCTACAGCCCTCTCTCCTCCCTCACCCCCCCCCCCCCCCCTCACCCACAGCCCTCTCTCCTCCCTCACTCCCCCCCTCCCCTACAGCCCTCTCTCCTCCCTCACCCCCCCTCCCCTACAGCCCTCTCTCCTCCCTCCCCCCCCCCTACAGCCCTCTCTCTTCCCTCACTCCCTCTCCCCCTCCCCTACAGCCCTCTCTCCTCCCTCCCCCCTCTCCTACAGCCCTCTCTCCTCCCTCACTCCCTCCCTCCTCCCCTACAGCCCTCTCTCCTCCCTCACTCCCTCTCCCCCTCTCCTCCTCCCCTACAGCCCTCTCTCCTCCCTCACTCCCCCCCTCTCTCCCTCCCCTACAGCCCTCTCTCCTCCCTCACTCCCCCCCTCTCCTACAGCCCTCTCTCCTCCCTCACTCCCTCTCCCCCTCTCCTCCTCCCCTACAGCCCTCTCTCCTCCCTCACTCTCCCCCTCCCCTACAGCCCTCTCTCGTCCCTCCCTCCCTCCCTCCCCTACAGCCCTCTCTCGTCCCTCCCTCACTCCCTCCCCCCCCCCCTCTCCACCTCCCCTACAGCTCTGTCTCCTCCCTCCCTCCCTCCCTCCCCTCCTCTACAGCCCTCTCTCCTCCCTCACTCCCGCCTCCCTCTGTGCCCGTCCCTGAAACCCTTCCCCTTCCCCTTCTTGTTCCACTTCCTTGTCTTGGGTCCAGAGCGGCGGTGCTGTGCTGTGTAGGGGCTGCGCTCCAGGAGGACGTCTCCCTGGGTGGAGTAGCAGGCCTGCCTCCAGGACAGGAGGCTCCCGGCTGGGTAGGAGTAGGAGTAGTCCTGCATATAGCCGCGGAGGTAGTAGGGGGAGGAGAGAGTCCCACACCTCCACGTCTGTCACCTCCCCCTCCAGCCACGACACACTGAACACAGCCTGACGTGGGAGATCAGTCTACACACACACACACACACACACACACACACACACACACACACACACACACTTATGTTATGGTTTTCCTCTCACCCCCCTCCCTCCGCCTCTCTCCCCATTGGTCTCACCTGTCCACTGCTGAATCTCTTCTTGATGCTAACTTTGCCTCCCCGGTACAGCTGAGCCACGCCCTTCTTCACATCCAAGGTAACGCACAAGCTGCTCCAGGTGGAGGCCCCTGAGTTCCAGAGGAACCTATAATATTATTTGTTTAATAAAAATAAAACAAATAAACAAATAAATAAATAATAATAATAATGTTAATAATGATAATAATAATAATAATGACAATGTTAATGATAATAATAATAATAATACAATAATGACAACATTGTTCATAATAACAATAATAATAATACTTATTATTATTATTAATACTAACAATAATAATAATAACTACTACTACTACTACTCATATTTAGAAAAATAACAATAATGACAACATTGATAATAATAATAAAAAGGGGGGAGGGGAGGCGTTGTCACCTGTAGGATCTGAAGGAGGTAGTCTGCCAATAGGCGGAATAGGAGAGGAAGTCTTGGAAGCCATTGCTGCTCAGGGATACATTGTAATTTCCCAGCAGGAGAGAGAACAGAGTCTGGTCGTCTCCCATCTCAGCAAAGTACCTCAGACACACTGTCACACCTGAGAGATAGGGGGAGGGAGAGGGGCGGGAGGAAGGATAGGGAGAGGAGGAAGAGGAGGGAGAGGAGGAAGGATAGGGAGAGGAGGAAGAGGAGGGAGAGGAGGAAGGATAGGGAGAGGAGGAGAAGGAGGGAGAGGAGGAAGGATAGGGAGAGGAGGAGAAGGAGGGAGAGGAGGAAGGATAGGGAGAGGAGGAGAAGGAGGGAGAGGAGGAAGGATAGGGAGAGGTGGAGAAGGAGGGAGAGGAGGAAGGGGAGGGAGAGGTGGAGAAGGAGGGAGAGGAGGAAGGGTACGGAGAAGAGGGGGAGGGAGAGGGGCAGGTCTGTGTGAGGGTGAGCACCCCACGCTCCATTACAGTGAAGAACATCCCACGAAGATCTGAGGGAGAGGAGGAGAGGGAAGGGGAGGAGACGAGAGGTGGGGAGGGGAGGGGAGGGGAGGGGAGGGGAGGGGAGAGGAGAGGAGAGGAGAGGAGAGGAGAGGAGAGGAGAGGAGAGGAGAGGAGAGGAGAGGAGAGGAGAGGAGAGGAGAGGGGATCAACCAACCAACCAACCAATCAGCCATCCAACCAACCAACCGTAATTTTTTGTAAAATGATAACTGCACAATTAAACAAACCTATCAGCTCTGTAAAAAAAATAACAAATACAGTCTTTGTTACCAGCATTGATTAATAAAGCTAAATATTATTTATTTTATGGAATAACTTCACAATTAAACAAAACACATTTGGATCACAGTAATTTTGTCTTGAACTAAACAACAAATGAGGTCATGGTTTTTAGCAAAACTGTTTGATAACAGTCTGGCCCGCGGGCCTTGATATTGACATGTCTGTTCTACAGTATCTAATCTATCTGTTACGACCAAGGTGTGGTTATGGTGTGTTAGTTGTTTCCTGTGTCTCTCCGCCATGGTGACGGTGTTAAGTGAGCTGTCCTCTCGTCACACGCTCGTGTGTGTGTATGTGTGGGTGGTTATGTGTTGTTGAGTGTAAGCTACCGCTATAGTGTGTACCTGTGTGTGTTACTACCATATATAGTGTGTACCTGTGTGTGTTACTACCATACACAGTGTGTTGGTAATATTGTGTTTTGGCATTCCTTTCATTTACTTACTACTTTGTTAATTAATCTATTTGCTTTCTCCCTTTTAATAGAAAGTAGTTTTCAGTTCAGTTTCTCTGAAAGTTTTACAATAAATGTTGGTTTATTTATTTTCTCCCATCCGTCTCTGCTTCTTTTCCCCCGGTTCATTTAAATGGTTACTCCCCTCACCCCCTACATACTATTTGGGGACGCTATCACTATCAATCTACAGTAGGCCTATATATTGTATAAATGACAGTTGAATAACAAAAATCATTATTTTTAGAGTGAGTTTGAGATGTATATTTGTGTATTGACGCACATGCTATTGTTATACCAACATAAATCATGGTTTCACAGTTTAAATTATTTTCGATTTCCATCTCTCTCAGCTGGCTTTCTTTGTGTCGGCTACCACATGGACAAAAGAAGCCGCAGGCCGCATTCTCATGTTATGCCCAAATTGTGGAATTCACTGCCAGTTTACATTAGGGATGCAAATATGTTCAAGTCAAGACTAAAAACCCATCTTTTAATATTGCCTTATAAATGACTCAATTATTACATTATGATGATATAATGATTAAACCACTTTGAGCTGCAACGTTTGCAGGAAAGGTGCTGTACAAATAAAGGTTATTATTATTATTATTATTATTATTATTATTATTATTATTATTATTATCTCCACTACTTGACTCACCGTCCGCGGCTCCGGTTGGGTCAGACACCAGCAGCAGCAGCAGCACCGGGACCGAGTTCATCTCTCTCTATATATATATGTTATTATTATTATTATTATTATTATTATTATTATTCTCTATAACAATTAATTCTCTAATCTCTAGGCGGAGGACAAACTATACGTCTACGTCTCTGATCCAGATTCAGTTCCGCCTTTAAGTTTCGTTTCTGCTGTTTGACGTGTTTGAGAGAAAGAGAGAGAGAGAGAGAGAGAGAGAGAGAGAGAGAGAGAGAGAGAGAGAGAGAGAGAGAGAGAGAGAGAGAGAGAAGAGAGACAGAGAGAGAGTTATGAACCCGTGACATTTATTACATTTGTAATAATTAACAAGGTTCCGCGACAAAGAGAGAAAGCCTAATGATTGTGAACGCCACTCACTCCGATTATTAATATTAACTACTAACAATAATAATTCGCTCATGATGAACAGTGAATTACAAAATATGTTACAATGTGCAGGACTTTTGTGGACCTAAGCGAGATTTTGAATGTGCCATACCCCCCCCAAAATTGGCATCAATCCACACACAATACCCCATAATGACGTTTTTAGACATTTGCAAATGTATTAAAATTGAAACACAGAAATACTTAATGTGCATAAAATTAGCTAAAAAGAGTGACAGTAATGCCATCAACAAATCACTCAGTAAGTTGAAATTAGTTCATCTTAATGCAAGGATAATAGTTAATGTCATTTTGGAATCAATATCTTTGTTTTTAGAGGGCCCCTGATTTGCATAGGAAATACACACTGTGTAGATTAGGATGTCACTACCAACTCAGCACATTGTATAACTTGCTCTTGATCCTGACAAACTCCTCAGTCCCTGCCAGTGACAAATATACCCATAACTTGATGGGTACAGCTACCACTATTCTTCACACGAGAGATGGTGCAGAAACTGGGAGCATCAGCGTTTTTTTTTGGACCACTTGGTTATAGACCAATTTTGTAGAGTGACTGAGATGATGTTGTCCCATCGACTGTGCTTTTTCCTCTCCATAATTCAACTTTGTACATTTTAGTCTCCTCAGGGTCACATTCCTGAGCAGTTTTGTTCCTCTCCATTTGTTCAATTTATAATGACAACCTGATCCACAGACCCTATAAAAACAAAGACATTGATTCCAAAATGACATTAACTATTATCCTTGACCGTCCAACATTAGTCCTCAAAGAAATAAAAAATAATATATATTTTAACCCCCTCTAGTGGTTGTGGCCCTAAGCGACCGCTTAGCCCGTTTATGCCTTGGGCCGGCCCTGACAATGTGAGTCCTGCCTGTAACCCCGGGGGAACAACGCCTCAAACTTCTACAAGTGTTGGGAATTTGTATTACAATAACTAGAAGTGATAAATCATGTACTATGTGCTCATTTAAATAATATGTGAATGCGGTCAGTTGAGAACAATGGGAAGGTCACGCAAAGCCAAAAGAGAGGTTCTGTTTTTGAGCGACAAGAAGAAATACAAGCTCCTGACTAAAAGAACGTTTTATGATTCAAACTGCCTGTAAATTACTTATTTTTACCTATGTGCTAACAACCATTTTACACCTGCTGTTATAATATTCTATTTTTCTGTACTTTCATAACTAATGATTAATGATAAGTCTATTCTTCTAACTTGTAAATCGAATCCTAATATTACTGTGTAACTTCAATAGTTGTGTTTTCACAAGACATTCTGATAACAAGACATTCTGATTAAGGACACTGACACAATGCTCTGCTCATACAAAGTACGATATCACCATGGGAACGAGACGCTAGCAGGACACTCAAGCTGATAACATACATACACTCTCGCACCCACACAGGAGAAGAATTGAAGGCCAATGCTAACGAGAAGACTTTCTGCAGCTGCAACGGATTTGTGCTGACACTTGGAAAACTACCAGATAGAGGGGGGGGGGGGGGGGGGGGGGGGGGCATCACCCAGCCCAAAATGTTTAATGAATTGGATAAAAGACTATGTACGGAGGTGAGAGGGACTCTTGTTTTAGTGGAGCCACTGCAGTTAACTTGTTGACGGCTAGCTGAGATAGGCCTGCAGAGGTGAAGCTAGATAAGACACTTTTCCATGGAAATGAACTATTATTGCTTGCTGATGTGCTTGAATAAATATTATCTTAATGAACAGTTCAGTAGTGGTGCCTAATATTTGATTGGATCATATCATCTTAAGAAGTGATATCAAGGACGTCTCGTTGAGATTAAACGAACTCGCTTGTAAGTGACGACTCAATTAAATCGATTCTGGAGAAGTTGATCGCCTTACACAAGACAACCCGACTAAACGCAAGCAAAGTTTACAAGACCGCTATAAAACACTGCTTATGATATGCGTGTTTGTGTATATCGGTGTGTAACAGATACATTTTACATTTCTGTTATTGTTTATTTAAGGTTTATTCAACCAGGAAGGCCCTTGAGATTAAAATCTCTTTTTCAATGCAGACCTGGACCAAGATGTCAGAGTTAACGGATTAGGATTGCACACGATCACCGTTCTGGGTCACGGCTAGAAACGACTCCTCCAGCGGCATCGTCTATGTGGGAGCGTCTGACAGCTCCTGAGTTTAGAACTATAAGGTTCTATCTCCGTTTAGAATGATAAGGTTCTATCTCCGTTTAGAATGATAAGGTTCTATCTCCGTTTAGAATGATAAGGTTCTATCTCCGTTTAGAATGATAAGGTTCTATCTCCGTTTAGAATGATAAGGTCTATCTCCGTTTAGAATGATAAGGTTCCATCTCCGTTTAGAATGATAAGGTTCTATCTCCGTTTAGAATGATAAGGTTCTATCTCCGTTTAGAATGATAAGGTTCCATCTCCGTTTAGAATGATAAGGTTCTATCTCCGTTTAGAATGATAAGGTTCCATCTCCGTTTAGGGCAGTTCAGAGATATTGAGTGTCAAAGTTTTTACATTCCATTATGTTTTGTGAGATGGAACCTTTGTATTTTATGAATTACTAACTAAAAAATGTCAACATTTTAAAAATAACACCACACAGTCATTAATAAACACCTAATGGATCAGATTATGTAAAAAACTTGAGATAGAACCTTATAATTCTAAGGTCACGTCCTCCAGCGGCATCGTCATCATGTGGGAGCGTCTGACAGCTCCTGAGGACGGCTTCTCCAAGCTGCAGAGAGAGACCCTGGCCATCATCGAGAGCTACGGCACGGCCCTGATGGAGGTGGTGTGCAGGGACGCCTGTGACGGACACGAGATCGGCAGGGTAGGAGCACACGCACGCCACTCGCACGTTCCCCCTGTCCATCTCTCTCTCTCTCTCTCTCTCTCTCTCTCTCTCTCTCTCTCTCTCTCTCTCTCTCTCTCTCTCTCTCTCTCTCTCTCTCTCTCTCTCTCTCTCTCTCTCTCTCTCTCTCTCTCTCTCTCTCTCTCTCTCTCTCTCTCTCTGTCTCTCTGTACATCTCTCTCTGTTTGTTTGTCATGTGTTGGATCACTGCATGGGTCGCTAGGCCTACTCACTGGAGGTGGAACTGCTGATCAATGTGCATCGTTCTACTTCTCTCAATAGTGTGGAGCACCCGTGTCTGTGTCTCTCTCCCTCTCTCGCTGGTTGGCTATCTCTCTTTTCCCCTCTCTGTCTGAGTTACTATTCCTCCATTTCTCCCTCGTTCTTTGACTCCTCTCTCTCTCTCTCTCTCTTTCTCTCTCTCTCTCGTCTCTGTCAGATGCTAGCCCTGGCAGTGCTGGACAGGATCCTGTCTATAGACCGTCAGTGCCAGTCATCCTTGACTCCACCCTCTCTTTCCAATCTCAAGTCAAGTCCATCACCAAATCTGCCTTCTTCCACCTAAGAAACATTGCTAGACTCCGACCATCTCTCTCAGACTCTGTTGCAGTTGCATGCTTTTGTCGCCTCCCGCCTGGACTACTGCAATGGTGTCTTGTTGTTGTGTCTTGAGGGGTAGTGGTGGTCTAGTGTGGGGTAGTGGTGGTCTAGTGGATAGTGAGTTGGACTTGTGATCAGAAGGTTGTGAGTTCAAATCCCGCCTGAAACCACACCACTACTAGTGTGCCCTTGAGTAAGGCACTTAGCCCTCAGTTACTCCAGGGGGAATGCCCCTGTAATTCGTAATTGTAAATCGCTTTGGATTAAAAGCGTCTGCTAAATGTCAAAATTAAATTAATGTATTGTTCAGGGTAACCAGAAAAACCCTGGACAGGCTCCAGTATGTTCTCACACACCGAACCCTGGCAGCACACCACCCCCACCGTCATCCACCTCCACTGGCTTCCGGACAAGTCCCGAGTTATCTCCAAAATCCTCCTCCTCACCTACAAGTCCCTCCATGGCTGTGTCCCCCAGTACCTATCTGACCTCCTCCGCCAACATGCCTCTCCCCAGAATCTGCTTGCCACCCGCCTTCTTCCACCTTATTGCCAGACTCTGACCGTCACTCTCGGACTCTATTGCTGAAACCCTCCTCCATGCTTTTTTGTCATCTGCCGCACTAACCTGTGAATCTTCGGGGACAGAGCTTTCAGTGTGGCAGCCCCCACCCTCTGGAACTCTCCCTGCGGTGATCTGCAACGTCCCTACCCTGGACGCCTTTAAAACAGCCCTCAAGTCCCACCTGTTTGCCAAGGCCATCGGCCTCTAGTTTAGTGGTTGTTTTTGTTTGTCTGACTGTTTTTTTTTCTTCTTTTTCTTGTATTTCTGTAAAGCGACCCTGGGTCCCATGAATATATGAATGAATGGTCTTTATTGTCATTGCTACAGTACAGGTACCAAACAACGAAATTTAGGAGGGGTGGCTCCCCTGGTGTTAGGAAAGAAAAAAAACACTATAAAAAAAAACACAAGAAGGGAAGGAGCTGGTTTACATAAATAAAGGCTATGTACACTATCCACTATACTATACTGTACAGATAGACGACTAGGGTTGTCATATTGCACATAGTGTTATTGCACATTTATTTAAAGTGTCGCAGTTTGCAGGCTTGAAATGTACATATTTGTGCCTCAGCACTACACCTGATTTTTTCAGTCCAGCAGCTGCCATCAATCCGTCCAGACTGTCCAGGGCCCAGAACCTAGGTCTTTGCTGTGTTCAGGGCCTGGACGGCCCTGTGGTAGAAGCTGTTCTTCAGTCTGTTTGTCCTTGCGGCCATGGTCCTGAACCGCCTTTTCGAGGGCAGCCGGGTAAAGTGTTCGTACCCAGGGTGGGTTGGTTCCCTGGAGATCTTGGAGGCCTTCGAGACAGCGTGTGTTGTACAGCTCTTCCAGAGAGGGGAGGGGGGCGCCGGTGATCTTCTGGGCTGTTCTCACGACTCTCTGTAGCGCATTTCTCTCCGCGGTTGTGCAGCTGGAGAACCAGTTGTAGATGCCGTAGGTGAGGATGCTCTCCACTGCGCCGCGGTAGAAGGTCACCAGTATCTCCTGCTTGCTGTGTTCCTTCCTGAGGACTCTCAGGATGTATAGCCGCTGTTGTGCCTTCTTGATGGTGGCTTTTGTGTTGTCCTTCCAGGTCAGGTCATCCTGCATGTGCACCCCCAGGAATCGGAGGGTTGAGACTCTCTCCACGCTCTCTCCGTCGATGAGCAGGGGCTGGATCTCGGACTTTTTCCTCCTGAAGTCTACGATGATTTCCTGGGTCTTTGACTTGTTCAGCAGCAGGTTGTTAACCTTGCACAGCTTGCTCAGTTGCTCTACCTCATCCCTGTACGCCGCCTCGTCCCCCCCCGAGATGCATCCCACCACGGTGGTGTCGTCTGCAAACTTTACGATGGAGTTGCTGGGGTGGACGGGGGTGAAGTCATAGGTGTAGAGGTTGTAGAGGATGGGGCTTAGCACGCAGCCCTGGGGGGACCCAGTGCTGAGTCTGAGGGCTGTGGAGGTGTGGGGGCCCACCCGCACCCTCTGGGGGCGGTCGGTCAGGAAGTCCTTGATCCAAGCACATATAGAGTGTGATAGACCCAGGTCTAGTAGTTTGGTCACTAGCCTGTCTGGAAGGATGGTGTTGAAGGCGGAGCTGAAGTCCACAAAGAGCAGTCTCGCGTAGCTGTTTCCCCTCTCCAGGTGGGTCGAGTGGCGTGGAGAGTCGTCGCGATGGCGTCCTCTGTGGACCTGTGGGCTCTGTAGGCGAACTGGTATGGATCCAGGTTGGGCGGGAGGCGTGTGAGTATGTGGGCCCGGACTAGTTTCTCGAAGCACTTCATGATGATTGGTGTGAGTGCCACCGGGCGGTAGTCGTTTAGGCAGCTCACCGTGCTTTTCTTCGGGACTGGGATGATAGTTGAGGTTTTCAGGCAGGGTGGGATGGTGGCCTGGGACAGGGACTGGTTGAAGATGTTGAAGAAGCTTTCCCGCCAGCAGGGGGTCGTCCTCTGCGGCTGTGAGCCTGTTGGCTCTGAAGTTTGTCATGTGCTGAACCCCCTGCCACATCCGCCTGGAGTCGTTGCTCAGGAAGCATTCCTCATATATATAAAGTTATTATTATTATTATTATTATCCCAATTTTACAGCAAATACTGTAGGATTTTGTGAGAGTGTGGCGGGTTGACCGTATTTAAAAAAGAAAAAAATGAATTATCCCCGGCTAGCAGAGAAAATTTTTGAACATTTGATCATTTATATTTACTGAAGACACGTTCTGTTGGCATTTATATTAACTGAAGACACGTTGGGTAGGCATTTATATTGACTGAAGACACGTTGGGTAGGCATTTATATTGACTGAAGACACGTTGGGTAGGCATTTATATTGACTGAAGACACGTTGGGTAGGCATTTATATTAACTGAAGACACGTTGGGTAGGCATTTCAGCAGGAAGTTCCAGGCCTCAGGGTAATCATGGTCTGCCATTACTTTGTTTCCTTATTAGTGGGCTTGCTGTAACCATAGGGATGGGCAACTTAGATGGCGGTGGGGGCCACAGAATCTATGTACTGGCCACCAGGGGGCTGCAGATTCACTTGGAGCACGCACACATACATGTTAAGCTTTTAACTTACACGTTCAATGTCAAGGGATAGTGTTTATACACGTCTATACACTACACTAAATACTCAATAAGGGTTTCAGGGCAAGCACACTTCACAATTTCCACAGAAATTGTACCTTTCTACTTTTTTTTTTACAATCTTTCTATTTTCTTCTATGCACTTTGAGCCTATTCTTGTATAATGAAAAGCACTTTATAAATGTAATACATTATTATTGTTGTTATTATAAATCAGTGATAGATTTTGGGGGTTTGATCAATTCTTTTGCTATTATTATGGTTTTGTGTTTTTCTATTGTGAAAATGAATAAATACTTTTCTTAAATGATTCACCATCTGTCCGTCTCGTTTTTGTGTGACTCATTGCGTTATTGCTGATCCAGGAGAAACAGGAAGAGGAACCAAAGTCCTTTTCTCAAAAAGGTCAGGATTCAGTCCGAGTGAAAGTAGTGTCGTATTCACACAGAAACCAGGCACACACAACTACATAATACTTAATCTTGTTTTATTTTCTTACAAAGTACACTTTATATAAGACGGTAAAGTGCGTCAATTTTCAAACCTTGGGAGAGGATAGGGTAGGGGATCAGTATAACGTACACTATCAGGGTTTACATTCAGATCTCATAGACAGGATTGTTGTGCTCATTTGTATTGTCTCTGAGTACTGAGGGAGAGTAGAGGGGGATGGGGGGCAAGGAGGGGGGGGGTGGGGCAGTGAGGTGAGGGCATACTGAGATCAGTACCAGCATCGAACAGGAGAGGAAGAGAACTGAAAGACATGGATGAACCATATATATGGATGTTATAGGCACATTACCCCGATTCCATTCAACATAAAGGATTCTGTTGTCAAAGGGGAGAGTGACATCTTACTAGAAATTGAGGAGGGAGAGTTAAATGAAGCCTAATTCCAAACAAAAAAACATCTTGTGGAGATTTTCCCACTGAAAGTCTGATTTACTTATTCAACCTAGTGGAAGTTAGTTCCCAACAGGGCTCGGTCGAAGGGGACAGAACACATTGAATTGAGGGGATAGAGCTGTTTGTGCTACTTTTCTTTAATATCATGCACATAATTCTATAAATTACTTTTAAATAATAAAATTACTTACAGTATTTAAAAAACACATTTACAATTCTCTTCCCAACTCGCCAAACTATCGTCAAACTATGTCTGATTGGTGGGATAATAATGTCCCCATATAAGGACACAGGCTTAGACCCTTTAGTAGCTCTCTCAGGTCAGCTACATATATAAATGCACTGTGTATTCAGATAGGATCAATCTATACATGTCTACAAAGGGAGCTGTGGATTTAAGTAATTGCAGATCAATTACAGATAATCTCTCTTCCACAATACTGCCACCATGGCTTTGCGTGTGTGTGCCTGTCTTCATTCATACTATGGGATAAGAGTAGAGAAGCTCCTCTCAGGCCATGACATACACAAGCACTCACAGTAAGTACTAAGGTTTGACACTGTTTTATACACATCAATCTGACCGTGATTGACGTGGGCCACATGGCTAACCTCCCACATAGGAGAGACACTGTTTAGGAGGTCACATGGCGACTTGGAGGACTTGACTCTATGACAGTAGAGAATTCTACTGTGACCTCCTCCCGGACAGCCAAGAATCTTGGGGGTGATCCTTGACAAGCGCTTATCCTGTGCGGCGAACATCACAGCGACAGCACGCTCCTGGAGATTCGTCCTCGACACAACATCAGAAGGATAAGTCCATTCCTCACGAGAGAAGCAGCACAACTCTTGGTCCAGACACTTGGGATCTCCCGCCTTGACTACTGCAACGCACTCTTGGCCGGGCTCTCCGGCCTCCGCCATCAGACCTCTGCAGCTCATCCAGAATGCTGCCGCCCGTCTGGTGTTCAATCCCATTGAGTTCTCCCATGTCACCCCTGACCTTTGCACCCTTCACTGGCTCCCGGTAGCAGATTCAAGACCCTGGTGCTCGCCTACCGGGCAGCAAAGGGATGGATGGCACATGGATGCAGCATTCACGCTACTCTGTCACAGCTTTTCACTATCCTGATGCCCCGCTGGTGGAAAGAGCTGCCCACTTCTGTCAGGACTGCCGAGTCACTACCCATCTTCCGCCGTAGATTGAAGACCCATCTCAAACAGGCTACATCTTAACTCTACATCTGAACTCTTCATCCCCACTACCCCTCTGTACAGTATCTCTACTGTAAATAAATAAATTAAAAAGTAAGAAAAAATTATAAAAATGAGTAATTCTTCTAGCATTGTGACCGCCAACGGCCCCTGGTCCTAGCATAGATTTATTTTTCTTATGATAACAGATGATTCACTTACTTAGACAAATGTGTTTGTTGCAAGTCACTTTGGATAAAGGCGTCTGCTAAATGCCAAAAATGTAAAAGAAGTTGTGTGTGGGTTCCAAGGTGAGTAAGGGTTCTAATGCCATGCCATCTTCAGTGAGATGAGATAGGGTCGTATCTCTAGGGTGGTATCTCTAGGGTGGTATCTCTTTCATGGCATACACTATTTGTGTCTGTTGAGATTGTTAGTCGTGAATGGGTGTTTTTGTCTCTGCATATCCGTTAGCTTATGGGGTTACAGCAATTTCAAAGTTATTGAGTGTAATCATCTTGATTGCTATGCTGAACGAGAGATTTGACAACACGACTTCAAGAGTCATCACGAAACCTTCTCTTGGGTTAACGTCGTTCAGTTAGAATAAACTTGTCCACGTCTCCTAACTGTTGAACGTGGCTCTTGACTACAGTGTTGTGAAACGACACGATTGGAGACCCGGTGACTGATCGTCTTCCGGGAAAACACAGTTAGGACAGAACACATCAATTTGTCTGGTTTTGTAGGTTAGCTTTTCCCATCATACACTCATATGCTGCTACTTTGATTTATCTACGGTATCATATCAAAACATGTTGAGCGTCGATTTCTGTACTGTACATTAAAAATGCATTTGTTCCTTTCTGGAACCCCCCCCCCCCCC
>NC_137684.1:23730375-23745375 GCF_963989245.1 Nansenia antarctica | reverse complement strand
ATGCTTATTTGAATGTTGGTACACTTCAAACCAAATACCTAATAAATAAATAAATAAAATAAATATAATTATTGCTTTTTTAAATCTCTCTCTCTTCTCTCAAATTATTGGGGAGGCCAGGCCTCCTCCACCTCTATGGAGGAGCCTCCACTGATGCTGATAGAACATCAACATGCAAAAACGATATAACTACACATAATTAACTACACATAATTTGATTACACACACACACGCTTTTGAACACGTCCGAAAATGTAAGTTTGTTTACAAGCCATGTATTAGTAACCCAGTAGCCTTAAGCAGGACGGGATGCGATACAGTGAATCCAATTCACAAACTGTAAGTATTTAGTGATCCTAAAACTTATTTGTTATTGAGTGGGCTCTTCAAAACATTAAAAAAAAAAGTAATTTGCACGATTTGAGGACTTTTTCACCAGACCGTGTCACATTTAATACCGAATGACTGGTATATACCATATCGTGAGCTTAGAATTAGAAGGTTCTATCTCCGTTTAGGGTATTTCAGAGATATTGAGCGTCAAAGTTTTTACATTCCATTATGTTCTGTGAGATGGAACCTTTGTATTTTATTAATTACTAACTAAAACATTTCAACATTTTTTAGTTAGTTAGGTGTTTATTAATGCCTATTAATAAACACCTAATGGATCAGATTATGTAAAAAACTCATTTTTGACAAAAATGGAGATAGAACCTTATAATTCTAACGCCACGATATGTCAAAAAGGGAGCCGAGAGATAAGAGGGTGTGGAGTCCTACTTACGTATCCACAGGCTCGACAGTGGTGCCGTCGGCGCGTCAGGGCATTGAAGGGCTCTCTGCACTTCATACACATGGTCACCTCGTTGTCTCGAATCCAGCGCGGGGCACGTTTACCCAGCTCTGCAGTCTATAGAAACACACAACAAAACACACGACAAAACACATTTAAGACAGTTACAGGGGCAACAGGAAAGTACCCACAGAATTTAGCCTGGTCTCATCAGCTTGGCGCTAGCAAAAACCTCAAATGTTTTGTGGCGACACTCACCGAGACTTCCTCCACGTCTTTAGACGCTGACTTGAATGTCTCGTTTTTCTGGTGGAAGATGTCGATGGTCTCCTGGAAAGCCTGCAGGACACACACACAGCAGAAGATACAGTAACCGACTAACCCCTACTGAACACACAGCTAGTACTATTACTATGAGAGAGTCATGGTAGTGGCATGTGGCAGCCCAGTGGTCTAGAGTGCACATACAGTGCACATATACTCTATACCCATGTCGGCATGCGTTAAAATCTGGCCCATGCCCTCTCCTCCTTACTTCCTGTCTCTGTCCAATAAAAACGTAAACAATCCGAAAGTGGGACTACCTCACTCCAAAAAAATAACCTTTAAAAAAAGTCACAGTGAAAAAATAACAGTGTAAAAGTGCAAGTACCTTTATCCAGCCCATCTTGTCTTGATCTGAGCTGAAAAATACAAATGAAAAAGACAATTTTGATACTGAACCAGAACGGCTTGTGCCATTTCTATCCGTTGTGGTTCTGTGGTGTACAGTAGATGCCATTCACTGAGCTGTGGGTGGTGGTAGCATAATTACGTTGGGCTCTGTGCTATGCTGTGTTTAGTGTTCTATAGTATAGGGTGCTCTTATTTCTGTAGGTGTAGCAATGTATAGAACTAGTAGTACAGTGACCCAAACATGGTCAACTGCGGGGCGTGGTAGAATTATTTTGAGGATTGTGGCAGTTAAGCTTTGTATAGGGTTAGCAAGAGTTATTTTAAGTATTGAGGGAGTAAAGTAGTGGTGGTCTAGTGGATAGTGAGTTGGACTTGTGATCGGAAGGTTGTGAGTTCAAATCCCGCCTGAAACCACACCACTCCTAGTGTGCCCTTGAGTAAGGCACTTAGCCCTCAGTTACTCCAGGGGGAATGTCCCTGTAATTTCGTAATTGTAAATCGCTTTGGATGAAAAGCTAAATGACAAAATTAAAGTTTGTGTGTGTGTGTGTGTGTGTGTGTGTGTGTGTGTGGCTGTAGGACGGTGTGAGAGCATACCTGGCCTGCAGCTCCAGAGTCCTCTCCTTGCCAGACACCTGGAAGGTGTGAGGGTAGTCCTCGTTGGTGGTCTCCAGCACCTTCATGCCCTCGATGCCGATACGTGTCCGCACCGTGTACTTGGTGCCTCCCAGGCTGAACTTGGGCACGCAGTATAACAGCATGTTGTTGAACTGGAAGGGAATGGCCAAACGCAGAAACATTGTTTTTTTTTCTTGACACTTTTTTTCTTGACACTTTTTTCTTTGCTCATTATCGATTTCTAAAGCCTCGCTTCAGAGTGTGGGGCTGAGGTGTCCCTGTGCCTCCCAGTGTCTCACCAGGGTTAGGCTTAGAGGAAGAGGAATCTCTCAGTGGCCCAGTATCTAAGGAGTAGGGGCTAGGGCGTTGTGTGTTGTCTCACCAGGAAGAGGTATCTCTCCATGGCCGAGGTGTTCCTGGCAGCCAGCTTCAAGATGTGGCCCTCCTTGATGAACTCGTTAGAGGCGTTGACAATGTCCTCCTCGTCTCCCAGCATCTCGTAGATCTCCAGCAGTTTCTTCAGATTTTCCTGAGAGAGACATAGTGTTTAGTCAGATTTAAATGACATGGGGAGGAGGGGGGGGGGGGGTATTTTGAAGCACAAGTTAACTGAAACGATAGGAGTTGCGTCCCCATTGTTGCGAGTGTACTCACAGATTTGCGAATGGCGCTGTTGGAATGAGTGGCTGCCATGGCGATGATGTCCAACGACCCTGAGGGACCGAAAGAAAAAAAGAGCGTGATGAATTCTGACCTTTGTGATGAGAATAAAAAACTGTAACATCTCGTATAGATGTTAGCCACGACTGTACAACTGTGTCAGTTGTACAATCTCAATGCTGAGGAAAGGTTTCCACGAGCTGTCTTGAATATTTCATGTGAAATAATGAAATAACGCATTCCATCACAAGTACACGGTTGTTACAGTTTAACGTAACCCTGTATTAGGTGTCAGTTATGACCTGTGTGTCCCCTGCCGTGTACTTCCCTCTTGCAGTACGTCAAACGGCGGCGTCTGTTCGTGACGTTATAATTATAAGGTTCTATCATTTTTGTCAAAATTGAGTTTTTTACATAATCTGATCCATTAGGTGTTTATTAATGCCTGTGTGGTGTTCTTTTTAAAATGTTGACATTTTTTTAGTTAGTAATTAATAAAATACAAAGGTTCCATCTCACAAAACATAATGGAATGTAAAAACTTTGACGCTCAATATCTCTGAACTACCTTAAACGGAGATAGAAGAACCTTATAATTCTAAGCTCACGTGTTGCTGTACTCACTCTCTGCGTCCCTGCGGTCGGGGTGGTCCGGAGACAGCTTCTTCAGGTAGTCCTTCAGCAGCATCTCGTAGCGGGGGACTCTCTGTACTGGCTCCAACATGTGGTGCTGCAGCGTCAGACTGCCACACACCTCCTGGCTCTGAGACACCGCAGGGAGAGATTCACCTTATAATCAGTACTGAAGTTGTAAAAGAAAATCAGGGGGGATGGTGGATTTTTATCATATGGGGACAATTTTAGCATCCCCACAGCGTCAGTGACTTGGTAAAAATGTCATTGCATGTGTGCGTGCCCCCCCCTCGCCCACAGTGTTTTACTCAATATGCGCAAAACGCAAATATGTTGAAATAGCAGTAATACCACGTTCATTGATAAAATGACATAAGGGATGGAAAGGGGGGGATGGCAGTTTTAGAAGGGGGATGATTTTGACTGTTTTTATTTCACCGCTGTGCACCATGGGTCATGCTAGCCGCCCTACCTGGACGTCCTGTATGATGGCCTTGAACTGCGGCGAGCGCTCCGTCCACTGCTTCAGCAGGTCCATGGCCTTGTCAAAGTTCTTAACGTACTCGGCGTACATCTTCAGGAAGGGCGTGAGCTTCTGCAGGATGTCCCCCAGACGAGGGGTGGACTCCCTGTAGGGAAGGGAGGGGAGGGGAGAGACACAGCACCAGTCAGATACCAGACAGCCCTGGAAGACTACCGACTAGACTAGAGGGTGACTCAACCCTCGACGTTTGACCATTATTTAATATTTAATTGCACGGGCCTATAATTCATTGAAGGAGGAAGCCGCAGCTTCTCTATTTGAGACAATGTTCCTGTTGCAGCTACGCTTGCATCTATCTGCTACAACTCCTATTGCATCTGCATTGAAAAAAAAGAAACATTAACTATTGTATGTCTGAATGGACACCTTCTAATCTAACTTTCATTTATCCAGGTAAGTCTCGTTGAGATCGACCTTTGTAAACCTACAAATATGAGTGTGTGTGTGTGTGTGTGTGTGTGTGTGTTAGTGTGAAGCCTCACCATTCCCCCATGCGCTTCTCCAGACCTGGCAGCAGGAACTGACTGTGGAAGGTGTTGATTGTGGAGATGTTGGAGAAGATGTTCTTCACCACCTCCACAGGGAACGTACCCTTACCAGCCTCCTCCATCAGCTTGGCACAGAACACCTGTATGGCAAGGCACACAATGGCACACTATTCACTCTCCTCCCATCCCGAAAACGCTATAGAAGTATCAACTCACACACCACCCGCCTCAGAAATAGTTTCTTCCCACAGGCAGTCAGGTTGCTGAACAGCTGAACCATGCATGCGCACTGCACTTGGCACTTTACACCCTGCACTAAGCACCTTGTACTGTATTGTTGTTTTATTTGTTGTATTAATAAATATGACAATAAACTTGAACTTGAACAACCTGAGGTGGACAGACTTTATCTGACATTAGTCCCATTAAAGGATTAAAGGAGTGTCTTCTATCGACGGACAGTGGGGAAAATGTAAACGATTAAGCATCCTATTATCTCAATGTGTCCATGTACATGTACTATACAATGTGTCCATGTACTATACAATGTGTCCATGTACTTATACAATGTGCCCATTCTGCATCAATGCTGTAAATCCAGTGCTCACAAAAAAGCATACGGTACATTTCTTCCTGAGGTTGATAAATGTGCATCGTTCCTGCAATAAATGATTTCGATAAAATAACACAAAATATCCCCACTGACCTGGTCCAGCAGGTTGACCCGTGTGACGTAGGCCCTCTCTGTTTTCAGGAGCTCGTTAGCAATCTTATACAACTTCTGTTCGTTCGTCTCCTATAACACACCAAAAAGAGAGGGTATCGTAAGTATTCTTTTTTCTAGGGTGATTTGGGGAGTACAGTACGTTCAAAGACAGGGCCACCTTCCCCTAGCTAGAGGTAGGCAAAAGGGGCCTCTTGCCAATGAGGCGGTCAAAGGCCAAAGAGGAAATATTGGCTTATCTATTCAGCTTGGCTACTTATGGGATATGTGTTCAGACGGGGCATGTTTAGACAATAACTGCTTGACTGAAGGAGAAGTTCAACTCTTAGTCTGAAGGTCAAGGCCACAGTTCTATTCATCGCTAAACTCCCACATTGTCCTCATGTGCTGGATTCCCATGATTTCCTATTGCTGGGTTCCTGTTCGGCTATACAGGTAAATGAACGCATGCATGGACGCACACACACACACACACACACACACACACACACACACACACACACACACACACACCCACACACCCACACACACACACACACCCACACACACTTCCCTTTATAGCCATCTCCAACAGCATGGCTTTACCATAGCAGTAGATCCTGTAAGTTACTTTGATCACTGTAACCACGCTTCAACACAGTTAACAATGTATGTATGATTCCATTGAATCAATCAAGGCGCTGCTAGACTAGTGAGCTGTTAGCATGGAGATGGAGTCTGGAGGAGTGCTGTGGACTCGCTGCACAGCACAGTGCAGACAGTGTGTTAACAGTTCTGATGTGTTGAAGAGGCAGATTGTCTGAACGTGGCGTGGGGGAGGAGCCTCTCAGGACAGGAAACGAAAGGGTGGAAGGGAGGAAATGAGACCAAAGGAACAAAAGAGAGAACTGGTCAACGGCGAAGCTATTGTGTGAGACACTCCACTCAGTGAGACGACCGATGTTAACAGTGTATAGGTTAGTATGTAGGTTAACAGTAGAGTGTAGAAAACACACAGAGCAGTGAGAGATCAAAGAGTCTGCTAGGGAGACTTAGATGATCGAATACCTCATCCACGCCATTGATACGACGGTGTTCTGTAAAGTAGCAGTAGCAGTGTCTTGTGTGTCCCAAAGGCTGTTCTCTTGAAGTGTGTTTTTGTCATACCCGCTTGTGTCCCAAATATTCCAACAAAGCTATTTATCTTCTAGATATTTCCATCATCTCCTTTTCCATTAACGCGTCCTCAAATATTAACTTGGGCTCTAGATAAAAATCTATAAAAGTACTAGTACCTTTTACCCTGGGGGTACTGTTCGGATCTGTTAACTACAGTATTTCCCTCTTGGTTTAAAACTGAACCCGCCGCCGAGCGCATTTTTGTAAACATCCTTTCATTATACGTTTTATTTTATTATCGGCAAGAGTATGTTAAACCAGTAACGTTAAACTTTCTTTCACATAAACACCAGATACATCAAGACTGAAAAGAGACATGAACGCATGTGTATACTCAGTACTCAAGTTGTAAAAGAAAATCGGGGGGGATGGTGGATTTTATCATATGGGGACAATTTTTGCATCCCCACAGCGTCAGTGACTTCAGTGTCAGTGACTTGGTAAAAATGTCATTGCATGTGTGCGTGCCCCCCCCCTCGCCCACAGTATTTTACTCAATATGCGCGAAACTAAATGTTGAAATAGCAGTAATACCACGTTCATTGATAAAATGGCATAAGGGATGGAAAGGGGGGACGGCAGTTTTAGAAGGGGGGTGATTTTGACCGTTTTTATTTCATCCCCCCTCAACTCGAGTGCTGTGTATAGGGCAGCCCCAGCGAAGGCCCCTGGGTGTTACAGTACAGAGACACTGGGGGTCGGTGGGTCACGGCCGAGGGAGCGGCTACACCTAGGAGACCCGGGGCAGATATGAGTAATCAGCAGCCCTGCGACATGGCCTCCCCGGGGTGGGCCCGCGGGGCGAGGAGTCAGCTGCTACTGAGGCGTTTGACATCTGTTCAGTCTGCACTGAAAATAACCCACCAGCCTAAAGCCAGCCCACACTAGAGCTGAGCCCAGACAAACATATGGCTGAGACAAAGGCTACTCAGGCATGGCAGAGGGACACCAGCTCACCGAATGGTGTGTTGTTGTCTTTTTACTAAAATCGTCTGCACTGAACATAACCTACGACCCCAACCCAACCCCACATTAGGGTAGATCGAAGCAGAGAAGAGCAGATCAGGGAAGAGCAGAGAAGAGAAGAGAGCAGAACAGAGAGTCAGAGAAGAGAAGAGCAGAGCAGAGCCAGACCCAAGCACACACACTGCTAAGGCAAAAGCTACTGGCATGGCAGAAGGAGAGGTGACTGTCTTGTGTGTCCTGTCCTAAAGCCGTCCTAATGTAATAGCGTCAGGCTGTGAAGTCAGGGGGGATGAAACATCACATAGTGGTACTGGCCACGGGTCCTGAGACATCTGACATGGAAGATAGAAATAAACATGACACGGTAGTGGCAGGGCAGAGGCCAGCAAAAACACCAACACACACACACACACACACAAAGTCCACGGTGGCTCAATTTAACCTCGTAGTAATGAACAGACAGACGCAGACACACACGCACACACACATGCAAATGCACACACACACACACACATGCACATGCACACACAAACGCACACACACACACACACACACACACACACACGCACACAAACCACCTACACCCTCTTACCTCCATACTCCCCTCCTCCTTCTTCTGCTCCTGTTGGGGGTCTTCTGTCTGCTGGGGGTCTTCCGTAGGTTGGATGTCCCCGTCCCCTGAGTGTGTCTCTGTCTCTGTACAAGTCCTATCGAGGTCTGTCTCCTGTGATGGAGGAGGGGAGTGATCTCCGTCTCTACCCAGCTCCGTGCTTCTCCCGTCCCCCGCGTCCCCGTTCACCAGGAGGGCTGTGTCTGTCCTCATTGTGGACCCGTTCTCCCCAACCGTGTCCCCGTCCCTGTCCATCTGGGCTAGCACCCCATTCGCCGCTGGCTTGTGAGGACCATCCGGCCGCGGCGTGTCTCCCGGGGCCGAATCTCCTGAACCCGGATCCCCCGAGGAGTTCTCCTGCTTGGGCTCTGTCGTCGGATGCCTCTGGTAACCCCGGTGTGCTGGGCTGCCCAGGGGGGACTTGCTGTTGAGCGCTTTGAGCGGTGAGAGGTCCCTCTTGGTCTCTGTGTGGCTGAGAGGAACAGGAGGAAGAAGAACAGGAAGAGGTTAGAGAGACAGAAGACCCCCCCCCCCCTCTGGTTGAACAGTTAAAACCCAGCCGAAGAGGACAGGAGAGGAGAGGAGAGGAGAAAGCAGAGGAGTCCGTTCAGGCTCACTTGTGGGCACTGTGGTTGTGAGTGAGAGAGGCGACGAGAGAATGCCGTGGCAGGCAGCGCCAGAGTATGTGTGTGTGTGTGTGTGTGTGTGTGTGTGTGAGGGTTAAAAATAAAACAGTGGAGATGCACAAACTTCCTCTTGTCTTTTGGTGCTGCAGTGGATTTGTGCAGAGGAAGTGGAAGAGTGCGTAGGGCAGAGGGAGGAGTGGAGTGGAGGGAAAGACAGGGAGGAGGAGGAGGAGGAGGATAGGAGGAGTGGAGGAGGAGCGACAGAACACCAGTCCCCGGAGATAGCCTGCTGCCCTACTTCTATGCGCTCAGACACACTCGAAATATACAGTATACATATCTCCCTCCCTCCCTCTCTCTCTCTCTCTCTCTCTCTCTCTCTCTCTCTCTCTCTCTCTCTCTCTCTCTCTCTCTCTCTCTCTCTCTCTCTCTCTCTCTCTCTCTCTCTCTCTCTCTCTCTCTCTCTCTCTCTCTCTCTCTCTCTCTCTCTCTCTCTCTCTCTCTCTCTCTCTCTCTCTCTCTCTCTCTCTCTCTCTCTCTCTCTCTCTCTCTCTCTCTCTCTCTCTCTCTTCCCCTGAGTATGAATGAGAGAATAGAAATTACAACAAAATATACTTTAACACAATACAGAAAATGCTGATACAGAGACACACAAACTAACACACACAAACTAACTAACTAACACACACACACACACACACACACACACACACACACACACACACACACACACACACACACACACAGTCACCTCTGCAGCCCACCATTGGGGAGCACCAGTGTCCACACTACAGCTCCAGATCTAGGCTACTTTACAACACTCTCTGACCCATTTGGAATAAGCCCCTTGTGGTCCTCCTATGGAGGGGGGGGGGGAAACAAGACATCACAGAGACAAACTCTGTTTGCGCCAATTATCTAATGAAGCAATATTTGGACACCAAGACAGTGCCTTCATCAAGATTGACATTGACAGGTAAGACCACAGACCACAGTTAGATGGGTTCACAGTAGGTGTCTTGGAAGAAAATAAACCAGTATCACGCAACAAAATCACCACATTGCTGTAAGTCATCACTGTATGAATGAAGACAGTCTCAGCCTACCTACCACAGCAAAACCACCGCTAATGTGAAGCCTTTTACGTACAAAGTTGACAATGTCCCCGTCTGTGCAAACAGGAAGAGTGTATTAATAGGGGAACCCTGAGGCTAGTAAACACTCTACAGTTGAGTCACCTCAGAGCTGTTTCATAGGATGGGGGGGGGGGGGGCAGTCTAATCTGGTTAGCAGACTCTTTGATAGATGTACAGTGTATGTAGTGTACATGGAGACAGGCGACGGAAGCGTTTGAGCAAGACACTTGAGCAAGGGCGGTTTTATTTTCACATATCCTCCTCATGTAAGAGCATCTTGCGTATATATAAAAAACACCTGTCTGTATTGATGTGTATATCTGGATATGTGTACAGCTGAACTATACTAAATACACTGTAACAGTTTCCATGACACTGAAATAGTGGCATGTAAAACTTAATAAAGTCTTACTTTAAAACAAGATAACAAAGACCTGTGGCCAGAGCTGTTGGTTTCCCCATAGACCTCTATTGCAAGCGACAAGGCCGAGTTGGTCTGGAGATCGACTCTCGAACTCTCGAGACTCAGACCTCAGTCTTTATGCAATTTCATGGAGACCCCTCCTCATATGATCATCAATAATCTTAGACAGGAGGGGCTTCTCCTTACACAAGAACACTGATTAACTTCCTCTGATCACAGTCTCTGGGTCACTCATGTGACCCTCGTCCCCCTCCACACCCCCTCCCGTTGCCTCAGGTTTGACGACCAAACCACCCTCAAGACCACCAGGACCAAAATCCGGACCTTGGGTGATGGGGCCTTTTCAGCCGCAGCCCCATCCCTCTGGAACGCCCTCCCCAACCACATCAGACAGGCCAACATCCTCCCAACATTTAAACAGGCCCTCAAAACCCACCTCTTCAAGCTTGCTTTCACCAGTTAACCCTCTCCCCCTCCCCTTCCCATGTGTCCCCAGCACTACCTTAATAACGCCTATACTTTATTTTATTTATTTTTTGTTTCTTTTTATTATTACTACTCGATCTTTTCAGTTTGTAAAACGTCTTTGAGTGTCTAGAAAAGCGCTATATAAGTCTAATGTATTATTATTATTAACATACACAATTTCAGTGAAATCCACCAAATAGCAGATAAACTAATAACTAGTGTTAAAACTAAAACAGCCTTTGAGGTGCAGACTGCTGCATTAGCACACGCCGGATGTCTAGGCTCTCCTAAGACACAAAGCATGTGAACCAGATTACTATATGAGTAGATTAATTCCAGTGCCCTGCCCTCCTCCTTGCTCAACTGAAGCCACTCTGAGGGTGAGTCCCTGGGTGAGCCCCCTGGAGGCCTGGGAGGGTAGTGAATAGTGATGGACTGAGTGAGTCGGTAGTGCTGAGCTAAGTTGGTAATTCTCTGAATCGCTGACCGGGTTCTTAACGCTCGTCTAGGTTGTTAGTGTCAGTGTGAGTAGTTCGGTAGTGCTGGTCTGTCTGAGTTGTTTGTGTTGTCTCGTCTGAATGCGGCTTGGCGAGGGGGTTAAAGCGGCTCTGAGTTGTTTGTGCTGGACTGAGTTGTTAGTGTTGTCTGAATGCTGCTGGCTTGGACTCTACTGTATGGTTGGTGCACACAAGGGCGCCATTGTTTCTTTCTCTCTCTCTCCACCGGGCCTCCCTCACACTGAAAAACCTACTGCCAGTACCACCAAATAGGACTTACAGGCAAACAGGGCGGACAACAACGAAAAAAACATGTCCTAACATACAGATGATTCTAGGGGACGGGGCTAGGCACTGGCTACAGTACTCCCAACACCACCCAGTGTTATAAATAACTCATGTTAACCATTGAGCAGCAATTCATTACAATCTGGTCCTGGACCGTAAGGGTTGCCAGAAAGAGTAGGTTCAGAAACCTTGTTGGAAAAAGGATAGAAAGATCTAGAACTCCCAATTATAAGCCCACGGTGTTCTTCAATCGAAAAAGTGACACGACAAACGTGAGGATCGATCTATTATAACATCAATGAAGACAGAAAGCGAAATCATAATCGAGTTGTTTGTCGAAATGCCAATCCTACCTCATTCTCCTGGGCTTCATCTCAATGCAGTGAGCTCTCTCCCACACCGGAGCAGCAGTGCACTGAACTGGTGCTGTGTACAGATCTCCTTTCATCCCCAAAGCTTGGCTTGTGAAACATAAGCTAATCTCCACTGCTCTGTCTACAGCTTTGCCCCAAAATATCAATGAGCTAGCCCCGCTTGGGTGTGGGAGGACAATTAAAAGGAACTTCTGTTTTTTTTTGTTTTGTTCATCCTATACTGTAGTTGTCGGACCGATTACGAAAGACAAGCTTTTCGGTCGTGCACGTTTTAGACGTCAATCATGACTCACTATTGACGATCACACTCGTGTCCTCTATTACATAAGGCGAGTGACGCGCATATCGAACGACAGCGCTCTCGCCTGTCATACACTCTCGCTCACACACAAGACAGACACACAGAGAAAAACCGACAGACTTGACTAAGCACTGTGTCTCAGATAAATCCAGACTTTTTCCCCCTCACCGAACCGCCACAGATTCTAATTTCTCAAACTAAGCGACCGCCTTGTCCTGTCTGCAAGGAAGCCCTTCGGCTTCAACCCCTCCCCGCGGCCTCTGTGTTTTACATCCGTTCCCTGCCCTGTGTTTCTACCTGTTCTCCTCAAACCGGCTGATGAGGTCTAAGACTTTGGAGGGCTTGTCCCGGCTCCTCCCCGTCACCGCCCCTCCTCCTCCTCCTCCTCCTCCTCCTCCTCGTCCCTCCTCCATCCTGGCGCTGGCGGGTGCTCTCTGGGTGCGCCCCAGCGGACTGCCGGCCTCCGTCACCGGGCTTTGGAGATGGGCTGGCTTTGGAGGCACTGGGGGGGGTAGGGGAGGGGCCAAAGGTCAAATGTCAGGGCTAGAAACCATCAGGTCTCTATAGAGACAGGACGGGACAGGTCAAAGGTCAGCTTTAAGGGCTAGAGACCATGGCCCCTGTAGGAGTGTCATTGTAACTGCACTGACAGGAGCCAAACTCACTCCCTCTGTCAGCACTAATAGACTGAGGAAGTGTTTTTTTGTTGTAGTGTACACATATGAACACAAGAGGGCAGCACAGGTTTCTTCGGGCATAGCTTGTACTCAGCTGAGTGTCGATGACCGTGTGTATTATGTATGTTACTTGCTACAGTAAGGTGAAGGCCTACAGTATAATATTGAAATACAGCAGTTTATGTGGACTCGCAGTATGAAGGGTACACTACTTAGTAGTCATGTTCTTTATCAATGGATGGTTTGTGGATTGGTTGAGATCTCCCTGTTTGTCTCTGGGGAATGATTAACTGTGTATGTGACTGTGTAAATAAAAAAAGGAATGTAGCAGTTCTGCAGTCAAGGTTCCCTGTCCCGGGTCACATTCTGTTACGTAACTCTATCACTTCTGTGTGTGGCAGGCTTACTCATACAGTCCATGTTCTGAGTCAAGGGTGAGATCAACACATTGCTATCCTGTGTCATGGCAGATGAGCTAAGCTCTACATACAATAGATGACTCAAATTAATCTCTTACACAGGGAATAATATGAGTGTGTTAGTTAGTTTGTTTGTTTGTTTATTTGGATCCACCATTAGATACAGCAAATATGCAGTAGCTATTCTTCCTGGGGTCCTCATACCATACTTTCAAAACATTCATCTTAAAACACTTAAATACAGACAATACACTTCCATAACATTCATACATACATACAGTAGCTCTATTATTATTACATTTACATTTTTAGTTGAAGACAACTTAATAACGAAATAAAGAAAAATAATCCAGAAAAAAAAGTGGAGAGACAAAAACATAACTCTCCTTACCCTTGGGATCTTTGCCTATGTGTACTGTAAGAGAGGTCATGGATGTGTGTGTGTGTGTGTGTGTGTGTGTGTGTGTGTGTGTGTGTGTGGGTCTGAACCGGGCTCCGTACCTTGTGGTTTGGGCTGCAGTGGGGGCCTGCTGGCCGAGCCTCTTCCATTGACGCCCCGCCTGCTTTTCTCGCTGCTCCCACCTGCCCGAGCCGCCCTCTGGCTGGGAGGGCCTCCGCCGCGCTCACAGGGGCTGCTGCTCAGAGCTGGAACAAAAAGTGAAAGAAAGCGGAACGGTGAGACTATTACAGGGTTCCCACACCTTCTGAAACATCAAATTCAAGCACCTTTCAAGGACTTTCAAAACTCAATTCCCTCAAGTTCAAGGACCCAACACGGCATAGTTTGAGACAGATCTAGATGAGAATTTATATAATATGAATATATATATCTTTTTTAGAGAGAGAGAGAGAGAGAGAGAGGGGGGAATTCAAGCACTTTCAATGACCCATGTCTATTTTCAAAAACTTTTAAGACCTTGATTTCTTTTTCTCAAATTCACAAACTTTCAAGGATTTCAAGGACCCGTGGGAACCCTGTAAAACATTCGCAGGGTCACAGAGTCGCAGAGTGAGAACAGAGTGAAAGTAGGTGGAAGAGCGAAGACGACAGGTTGCTCACAGAGGAACGGTCACTGCATACGCTGACCTTTGTAATTAGCGTCGAAAGAGGATCTCCTTACTATCATACCGTATGTACGCCCTCCTACTGTAATTTCACATCCCCCCACGATGACTCAAACACACGCTGTACCTAAACCTCCCACCTTTGCAGCGATTGTATCCCACACAGCACAATCAATCGACTCTCTTACTATTCCACTGACCGTTTCTGGCCCGTTCCTGATATTCCTAAAGCACCATACGACACGAATGGCCTGAAGCTACACATTCAAGCGAGCATGTCGTTGATTATCCAGCTAATGATCCAGTTGATTACCAGCGGTACAGAGCCTATCCAACCAGCTGGTGACAGATGGCCCAGCTTCAGTCCCCAGTGTGTTTAACACACACAGGCAGACACAGACAGACAGGCGGCTTAACTACAGGACTGTTTACACTTTTAGTGCCTTTACCGCTCCACTCCGGGCTATTGGCCTTCGACACACATGCATAGCCATGCCTATTAAGGTAAAACCACCCTACATGGAAAGGCCTAACCCCTACATGGGTGGTATTATCATATCACCAGGCCGACGCAGGTGGTATCATTAGCTTACACAAAGAGATTTTTTTTCGGTCTCCATTTGAAGTAAATCAAAGTCAATGTTATTAGGTTTTGGTTTAGATTTTGATTTAGTGCCTACCAGTGTCTGTTGAGCTGACATGCAGTACACGCAACAATACAGTAGAGATGTGAAACACTCAGATGTGACCATTGTCTATTGTCTCAGTCCATTCATGTAGGTGAAGTCCCTCGCGAGCCTTTTCATCATCACTTTCATCAAGTCTGTAGAGAAGACGGGGCGCTGGTGATGAT
>NC_137684.1:23717875-23725375 GCF_963989245.1 Nansenia antarctica | reverse complement strand
GCTCTCTCTCTCCCCCACTCTCTCTGTCACTAATCCCGAGGCAACATGTACTGTATATCGATACTTAAATACGTCATGCAAACAATGACACCTGTCGACACACCCAGCTCACACCTGTCGACACACCCAGCCCAGCCCAGCCCAGCCACCCGGCACTGTGGGAGTGTCTCAGACCCACTCTACTCTACTACAGCCTCACACTATTGATTTTCTCCACTTACAACTTAAAAAGCACCAAGGGTACACTTCACACGCACGCGCACACACACGCACGCGCACAGACACACACACACACACACACACACACAGACACAGACACAGACACAGACACAGACACAGACACAGACACAGACACAGACACAGACACAGACACAGACACAGACACACACACACACACACACACACACACACACACACACACACACAAATCTAAGGGAATTCTCAATAGATTCTGCATGGAATTCAAAATGGGTTATAGAGTGATCTGTCATCAGGGTGATTTACAAACGAGGAGTGTGGATATGTGAAGGCAAAGGAGAAAATGGGAATGGCATGAGATTGAAAGTGAATATAAACCAATTACAATCAAAATCCGATCTTTGGACTTCTGCTTGCAATGACGGAATAACTGTGGTCATAAAGTGCAGTAGGTAAGTCATTATCTAATACTTCAGGTGCAAAAGGGCAACAGCTATACAGTCAAACATGGAACAAAAAAAACTCAAAGCAACACGACCAAGGACATTTTCCCACTATCTATAGAGTACCTGAGTGTTTATCTGTGTGTGTGTAGAACGCTACGTTTGAGAGAACGAGAGTTACAGAGACAGGTAGAGAGGATACAAGCGGTTTGCTACAGCTTTCTCAGTGTGGTATGAGTGGTCTAGTCTCCACAATGAAGGTGATGTTAAAAACAGCCCTGGAACAGGAACTGTATATCAACCACATTCACCTGCTCGAAAAACCAGACAAAACAAGAAAGGAGAGAGAGAGAGAGAGAGAGAGAGAGAGAGAGAGAGAGAGAGAGAGAGAGAGAGAGAGAGAGAGAGAGAGAGAGTGACAGAAACAGAGAGAGAGAGAGAGAGAGAGAGAGGAGTACTGACAAAACCAGTCAATAAAACCACTCACCTAAGTCAAGCCAGCGCTACTGGGTAGAGCCTAGTAGGATTTCCTAACTGGAAGGACGCGTAGCATTAGCCTCCCAGAGGAGCAGTAGGGGAGAGCTTGGCAGTCACACGCACACACAATCTTCCCAGGGTACTGCAGCACATCCAAGTGACTCAGCGCCGTGGAGACTTTCCAACGACCAGAAGTCTCCTCCTCCTCCCCTCACTCACTCACCGCCCTCTAGCAGGACGACCAGAGACAGCTCGAACGGATTACACAGCACACACACACATACCCACATACCCACACACACACACCCACCCACACGTGGATGTGCACTGCACACGCAGATGTGCATGCTGTGCGCACACATAAGGGCACACACATGTGTACACACACACACACACACACACACACACACACACTTCACTCTAGCACTTTCCCAGCAGCGATAATTGTCACAGTGACCCGAAGGTCTTTGGTCACCGAAATGTAATAGAATGTTCTGATTTAGAAAGGAATGGCAGAGTAAATTACCTCATTTACAGCGTTTAAAACATACAGCAGTCCAACGACGGCGTGTACAGTGTAGCAGCATCAGATAATTAACTCCAGTAACACCTCTAAGGGCATTCCTCTCTGGGCTCCAACAACTAGTCTAAATGTAAATAACGTTTTAGAAAACAGGAACGAATCAAAGTCGGATCCAATTTGGTCAAAGCAGTCGGATGTTGATCCCAACTAAAAATAGCCAGGTTTACAGCACTGTGCCAAGAATAAAAAACAAAGCATATCTGAGGTTGTATACTAAAAACAAATTCACCATAGAAATATGCACACACACCTTACGAATCAGCTTCATTAAAGTGTTTACCAGATTCCTCACGCTCTTTTGGATGATCTGATTTGGTTTAATCTCGTTAGGAAAGAAGAAGAGGAGAGACAGACGGAGCATGTAGAAGTCCCCTGAGAGAGAGAAAGGGAGAGAGAGAGAGAAAGAGAGAGAGAGAGAGGGAGAAAGAGAGAGAGAGAGAGAGAGGGAGAAAGAGAGAGAGGGAGAGAGGGAGAAAGAGAGAGAGAGAGAGAGAGGGAGACAGAGAGAGAGAGAGAGAGAGGGAGAGAGAAAGAGAGAGAGAGAGACGGATGGACGGACGGACAGACAGACTACCATTTGTGACAGGGTCTGGTTAAAAGGTCAAGTAGGGCAAGGTAATTTTTCAGTTTTTTCCAGATTATTAAAGTGATTGTAAACTTTCAAATGATGTGTCATACATTGAAATCTGAAAATAGTTGAAGATGATATGCTTACTCGAATGTTGGTACAGCTCAAACCCAAAATCATAGAAATGTGCTCTGAATCAAGACACACGCAAAACATCTGCTAATAGCTAGCGCTAAAAAGGAACATCGCTACAAACATCTAACTGCAAGTTTAGCACATCGCAACACGCTGATAGAACATCAACATGCTAAAAACACACAACTACACACGTTAGATGATCACACAGTCCTTGCTTTTGAATACGTCCTAAAATGTATGTTTGTTTACAAGCCATGTATCACTTAGCCTACCCAGATTCACGAGGCAGTGAATCCAATTCACTAATTATTAGTATTTAGTGATCCTAAAACTGCTGTTTGTTATATCGAGTGGGCTCTTCAACACTTCATCTTTTGTAATATGCCAAAAAACGGAATACACACACACACAAAAAAAGAATGAGACATGAGAATTGCCCCCCCTAAGAATTAAAGCCAATCCGCAAGGATACTCACGGACATCAACAGAAGAAGAAGTCTTCAAGAGTTTTGGCAGCCTAGATCAAATCGTACAGTATGCTTAGTTAATTAAAGCACTCACTGTAGAGGTTGCTAGTCGTGAGACTTGTGTGATCTGAACTATAATCATTACCATGATTTGTCTTGGAGTGGAACTTCTGCATCTCAGTCAACAACTGTGAGTGGAACTTCTGCATCTCTGTTTCTGTATGAGTGAGGTGGTTTCTCACATCTCTGAACAGCATCTCTGGTTCTACTGTCAGGAAACCAGCGTTCTATTCTAATATTCTAACATACCCAATATAAATAGGTCATCGATCTCATCTATTACTGTGTGCATGTGTCTCAGAAAAAAACATGTTGCCCTCAACAGTAACCCACTTTGAATCCCACACAGAAGCTACAGTATTACATTTACATGTTAGCAGACGCCTTATTCTAAAGCGATACATTTGACGTAAGTAAGTGAATCATCAATCCACCAGTCGTAGCAGGAAAAGCAATCTAGCTCAAGCCAGCGGCCATTGGCAGTCGTCGTGCTAGAAGAAGACATTTGTTTTGTATTAAGAATCCTGTGAGATGTGTGTGTGTGTATGTGTGTGTGTGTGTGGGGTACACTGGGAGGTATGTCAGCTATGGCATTTTCCCCCACTAAACCAGTCTGACCTGTAGAGATGCCTGTGAAGAGGTTTTTGATTGCATGTTTTGTTCATTCATTCATGTCATGGTGTTGAATGACATGGTTCCTCCTGCGAGACTGTGTGATGTGTGGCTGTTTAATATACTAGTATTGTATAAGTACTATAGGCCTACTGCAGCACCACAGGGAGCCCACGTCTGGTAAACAAGCCCTGTTTTGAACTGAGTTTATCCAACCCAAAAACAACACTATAAAAAAAATCCTGCAACATTGTGTAAGGTTGACTCAATAAGCCTCAGCCTCGTGGTGTGGTGGAGAGTCAATGCCAGTAAGTCCTTGTCAGTTGGCAGGGCTACAACAGGCTGACTGGCAGAATCTGACCTGTTTCAAGGTGACACGTAAAACAGTGTCTGAGTGTGTCAACAGAGTAGAGGTAGAGGGGCAGATGAGAGGGGTGATGACCTCTGTGAGCTCCACTCACTGAGGCTCATCTCCCTTGCCTTTGCCTGTCGAATATGCATGGCTGTCGACAACACAGACACAGACAGACAGACACACACACACACACACACACACACACACACACACACACACTCTTGTATAACATGGATAACAAGATGACAGTGTGTGTCTGTGTGTATAACATGGATAACAAGATTCCAGTGTGTGTGTCTGTGTGTTCAACACGGATTTGGATTTTGCTGGCAGAGAGGAGATTTGAGCATGGTGTGAAGTGTGAACCCTGCCTGAACTCTTTACTGTGAGGCCTTGAGGATTAAACGGCTATGTTGAACCACCCAGAACATTCTTCAGGTTAGCTCTCATCTCCTAAATCCACAGCACAATTTCAGATTACACTCCCCTCTCAGACTGGGACGGAAGAGAGGGCGAGAGGAGGAGAGGGAGATGGAGAGAGGAGGAGAGGGAGAGGGAAAGAGGAGGGGAGGGAGATGGAGAGAGGAGGGGAGGGAGATGGAGAGAGGAGGGGAGGGAGATGGAGAGAGGAGGGGAGGGAGATGGAGAGAGGAGGAGAGGGAGATGGAGAGAGGAGGAGAGGGAGAGAGGAGGGGAGGGAGATGGAGAGAGGAGGAGAGGGAGAGGGAGAGAGGAGGGGAGGGAGATGGAGAGAGGAGGAGAGGGAGACGGAGAGAGGAGGAGAGGGAGACGGAGAGAGGAGGAGAAGGAGATGGAGAGAGGAGGAGAGGGAGATGGAGAGAGGAGGGGAGGGAGATGGAGAGAGGAGGAGAGGGAGATGGAGAGAGGAGGAGAGGGAGACGGAGAGAGGAGGAGAAGGAGATGGAGAGAGGAGGAGAGGGAGACGGAGAGAGGAGGGGAGGGAGATGGAGAGAGGAGGGGAGGGAGACGGAGAGAGGAGGAGAGGGAGACGGAGAGGGCGCTGCAGGGGGACGACAGATGAAGAGAGGTGAAAGGGGGAACAAGAGAAACAAGTGAAAGGACAGCAGATGCCCTCAGAGAAGAAGGGGAGGAGGAAGGAACAGAAGTACAGTAGAGCGGGAAGGGACAGATGATGGGAGGAGGGCCGGAGGATAAAGAGAGGGAGAGTAGCTGTGATACAGAAGGGTGAGACTCGTTTATGTCTCTCTCACACACACACACACACACACACACACAGACAGACACACACACACACACACACACACACACACAGACACAGACACAGACACAGACACAGACACAGACACACACCACATACACACGCCACATACACACGCCACATACACACGCCACATACACACGCCACATACACACGCCACATACACACACACACACACCACACACCGAGTGTGATATGAAAATAGAACAGTGGCTTTCTTCACACCCATGTGAAGCGGTGAGCTGCTGGGTGGAGTGTGTTCCTCTCCTCCTGCCCGTGTCCTGCCTACGCTGTCCTCTGCACAGCACATCTGTCTGGGTCAGGACCATCCACTCTCTTTCATGCTATTCAATCTTCTAAACTGTCACGTTTAAAAATAAATAAAACCGAAAGCTTAAAATATAGCAATTTCAATGAACCTCTTTGATGTCCTTGATAATCACTTCAGGCCAAACATGACTGTCACTCAGGGTCACAACTCCCACGCCACATACAGTGCAGACTCGGAGGTGTGGATGGGAAGCATAGCACAGACTGAACCTCCCATGGGAGATGTGTCGCGGCACCTCTTACACAACACACACATAAATACACACGCATGCATGCCCAAAGACACACACACACACACACACGTACGTACGCATGCACACGCACACACGCACACACACACACACACACACCACAGCGCGCGCTTGACACCACAGTGGGTTAAACTAAGACGTACTGACAGTGTCACCTCAAGGGAAGTTTCAGCTCACCACAGTACATTACTACCCCTCTACTAATATCTACATATTACTGACACACTCTTTTTCAGACTCCTCTCTTTAAATAAAGTCAGACTACTGTACGTTGGACAGTTGACGTACATCATGACGTACCGTAGCAGGAGAGCTAAATTAAAGGACGGGACAGGCAGTGTGAGAAATAGTGAGACAGACAGAGGTGGAGAAAGTGAAAGAGCAATGAGATGGCCGAAGTAAAATAGGAGGGGAGGAGCGAGGGGGGGGGGGGGGGGGGAGGGGCTGGGGGAGTATCAAGTCTTGCCTACCTTGAGCGTGTTCGATCTTCACTCCCACGCACGCCTCCTCATCTGCCTTCTTGGACTGGAAACAGCTGGGCTTGCCCTTCTTCTCTGTAAGGAGAGACGGGGACACACAGACATCTACTGTAAATAACCACCCTGCCGCCGAGGGGAGAGAGAGAGACGCCCGCCAGGGACGAGGCTGGAGCCGTTTGAGAGAACCCCATGATTTATTCAACAGGGACGCCAACTCAGTGGGAGAGAGAGAGCGGCGGGGGGTGAAGATGGATGGCTGGATAGAGAGAGAGGGAGAGGTAGAGAGAGAGATAGAGAGGGAGAGACAGAAAGAGAGAGAGAGAGAGAGAGATGGAGCAATATGCAAACTGGAATCTTCAGAGTAGCATTGTGGGACATTGGATCCTGGACAGCGGTCGCGATACCACAGTACTCTCAACCGGCACGGAGCCGAGGGGGAGTTCGTCTGCTATTTGTTTGAAAATAAAACGAGTATTCCAACCCTTAGAGGTTTAATTGCAATCAGTTAGACTGCGATATCTAGGGCAGCCTCGCCAGGGAGATCTAATACACTCTGCACCCATTTCATATGCACATAAAAGATTAAAGAGAAAATAGAGACGCTATTAAAAACAATGACGAGGCCCGCACACACACACACAGACACACAGACACACACACAGACACACAGACACACACACAGACACACACAGACACACACAGACACACACACACACAGCTCTGTTCTTCATTCTCACCACAGGCGACCCCCCTCCTCACAGAAGCCTGTTTCAACATTAACAGTTAAGGACTTGTTGCCCAACACTAACTTCACACTCATATTATCACATAATAGCACAGTTGATGCTGCCATACAACGTGAATAATGAGTGTTCGCAGCGAAATCGACATGCTCAGTGTGGGGCCATGGAGGGTTTTGTGTGTGTGTGTGTGTGTGTGTGAGAGGGGGGGGGGGGGTAGGTGGGAGGGTACGCTATCCTGGCGCAGGGATTAAAGCAGGGGCTTTCTCCACCCACCATCTGGACTCCTCATGACAGGCCTGCCTGCTGTTCTCTCTCACACACACACACACACACACACACACACACACACAAACACACACACACACACACACGCACACACATGGTTGCGCAAAGAGGAAACATAACATTGTAGAGTTGGGTTTGGAGGGCACAGCCTTCCGTGAGCCGTGTTTCCGATGCGGGACGGTGAGCAGCTCATACAAGCGGCGTGTTCAGACCATCAGATACATATCAGCCATTCACCCCCCAGACACACAATACCTCAACTATGACCGCT
>NC_137684.1:23705375-23712875 GCF_963989245.1 Nansenia antarctica | reverse complement strand
TACTACGAAGCGGTGGTTGATTGAGCGTGCCTGGCGCGACAAAACCAATGGAACAGTCCATAGTCCAAAAGTGCAAATCCCGCCCACCTGACACAGTCCAGACTCGAGCAGTAGATTGTGTGTCATCATCGTTCTGTCTCACCGCGTCACGTAAGTGACAACACTGAGGTCGACAACAACCTCCTCCTCCTAAAAAAACTGATGAGACTGGCCTGACTGTTTATAATAATAATAATAATAATAATAATACATTAGACTTATATAGCGCTTTTCTAGACACTCAAGGACGCTTTACAAACTGAAAAGATTGAGTAGTAATAATAAAAAGAAACAAAAATAAATAAAAGAAAGTATAGGGGCCTAATTAAGGTAGTGGTGGGGACACATGGGAAGGGGAGGGGGAGAGGGTTCACTGATGAAGGCGAGCTTGAAGAGGTGGGTTTTGAGGGCCTGTTGAAATGTTGGCAGGGAGATTTACGGAGGTTTGTTTAGGCTTTAGGCTAAGGCTGTTTATGCAGTTTGGCCTTGCAACACCCAAAAAAAATAGAGGAAGAAAGAGAGCAAACAAACATGTGATGTGATGATAAGAAAGAGAGAAGAAGAGGTGAGGGGGGGTATCAGACCAACTGACGTTGCCCTGGGTAACCACCTCTGCTGCTGACACAGCGCGCTGAGGCCGGGGGTAGAGGAGAGACACGTACCGACACAAACCTACGTTAATATTCATGTGAACTTCTGCTGCATTAGAGAGAGGTCTGCAGTAATCCAAATGGAGAGAAGACAAGACCGTGGTCTGTGTGTGTGTGTGCGTGCATGTGTATGTGTGTGTTAAGAGCTCATTGTGTTCCCTGATGAGGGTCTTAACAAGCCCCCCCCTCATCCTCTCCTCTTTAGATGTGCTCTCTCTCCATTTAATCTATTTTCTGGTCACAGTGGGCCACAGTGGGCCTCCAGCCCACCCTCCCAACAGCCTTTTGTGACAGCCTCCCTGCCCCCACCCAGCCCCCCAGCCCCCCAGCCCCTGAGCCCCAAACCCCCAGCCTCTGAGCCCCCAAAACCCCCAGCCCCTGAGCCCCCAAAACCCCCAGCCCTAAGCCCCCCAAGCCCCGGAGATGAGTCAGAAAGAAGCCCCATAGATCCCGGAGTCGCCCCCCAAGACCCAGACCCCTCCATGTCTGTTTCATGTCTGGAGACACACAGCAGGGACAGCACGCAAACACAGCGACACAGCAAACAGTCCTCTCTTCGCCTGGGAGCAGGGCAGGGAGAAGAAACAGGGAGAGTCCCCAGCTGCAGCTAACATATTGAAGCTGGTAAATCTATTGATTTTAGCTGCAGGGATAGCTATCGCTAACACGCTGAGCTGCATCGCACACCACAGGGAGATAACGGTAACTTATTAGTTGGAACTGAACCCAGAGGGGTTTGCTGGCAAGCCTGTGCTACAGCTAAGACAGCAGGGTGGGCTAACAGCCTTACCTACAGCGGGCTAAACACACCCTACGAGGCTGACACCTCCTCCTACAGTACACCAGGGAGGGACAGCTGAGAGCAAAGACAGCTACCTGCCATCCCTAGCTGGAGATCGGAGAAGATCCCTCTACATGTGTGTGTGTGCGTGTGTGTGTGTGTGTGTGTGTGTGTGTGTGTGTTTGCAAGTGTACTGCATATGCTGAGAAATGCTGCAGCTGTGGGGCTCACCCCAACAAACAAAGCCTAAGAGCAAATGAATACCCCCCCCTCCTAACCCCCCGGCACAGCCACACACACACACACACACACACACACACACACACACACACAGGCTATCACGTCGTCTGCCAGAGTGCAACATCCTGTGTGTAGTAGAAGTACGGACTCTTCTCTTTTGTGAAGTGTCTTCCTTCCTTTGTCAAACCGTCAACAGCTTGTGGTCAGAAGAATAACTGACGTCCGACCACCTCTGTGTCTCTCCAGCCATTATGACACATCCCAACATACTACAACTGTGTACCGGTGGTGGAGACAGAACTCACACACCGCTCTGGGACCGCTGATAAACGCCCCTGATCCGCAGCTGCATGTGAATCGCATTGTGCCTCTCTATGGTGCTAACAGACCGGTCCTACCGTGACACAGACAGAACCCCCTACTGACCTGAAACAAGGCTTCCTTTGGTCCAGTCAGAAGCAGAGTGTCAAAGTCCCACTGCTACTGTCCACAGGGGTAGGGGTCCTCTGGTCTTTTTTACGGCAGAACCGAGATGAAGAGAAAACACCTCTCCCCTCTTCCCTTCTCTCTCTTGTGCTCTCTCTCTCTTTCTCTCTCTCTCTCTCTTGCGCGCGCGTGCTCTCTCTCTCTCTCTCAGACACACACAGGCAGGTTCAGACTCGCTCTAAACTGCCGCCGCCTCTCAGCTTTCGCCGCATCCTCCCCTCTCTCTCTCTCTTACTCGCCCTTTCCACCCTCTCTCTCTCTCACACACACACACGCTGGTACTTCTACCTCTTCCTCCTTTTCTCTGTTTCTGGTCTCTCGTCTGCGTTCCCAGTCGTCGGAAGATAATCACATTCCAGTGGAGATGGGGGCATATGGCGGGGGAGCGTCGCTCAGCCTGCTTGCAGCCCCAGAGTAAAGCCCCCTCTGTGTGTGAGGGTGTGTGCGAGTGTGTGTGTGTGTGTGTGTGTGTCGCATGGACAATCAGCTCTATTGTGTTGGAGGAGGGGAGGGCTGGTGACGGGGACGAAGCCAATCGCACTACTGCTGCTACTGCTGCTACTGGCCACTTAAGGATAGGTTCTGACCCTAGAGACAGAGACGGAGAGGGAGAGAGGGAGGGAGAGGGAGAGGGAGAGAGGGAGAGAGGGATAGAGAGAGAGAGAGAGAGGGGGGGGGGGGAGGGAGAGGGAGAGGGAGAGGGAGAGGGGGATGGATTCAGAGGGGGATGAGAGGGAGTGACAGTGACAGACAGAGAGAGGGTAGAGTGGTGGGTTGGGGCGGGGCGGGGCGGGGCGGGGCGGGGTGGGAGAGCTGAAGAAATTGAATTGAGAGTTTTTTTCATGGGGTCATTTTTCAATGTGTCAGTGCTCACTGCTTTGCAGTGAGGGTGTCTCTGCTTTTTCTCCCCAATTTCGAGTCACCACTCCCACTCTGTGATGCCTCACGCTCTCGTGCTCACGTGATCATGTGAATGTTTGGGGGGGTGGGTGGCAGAGTGGGCGTATGGGTGGGTGGGGGCTGATTGGAAACTAGAGCCCCAACCCCCCCATTCATCCCCTACATCAATCTAGATGAGTCAGAGTTCTACGTGTTGTTGTTGACCACATCACCAGCACCACCTCCTCCTTTCCCACGCTATCATAAACAGACAAATGCTACACAGCCATGACCCAGGTCACAGTACCACTGCTTGTGGTTGACCGGAGGGCCAGAGAGGTGTTGGGCTGAGTAAAAGGCAGGGTGGAGAGAGTGTTGTCACATGGGCTCTCATCTCACCTGAGAAATGACCTATAGGGACAGCTAGGCGTTACAAGTGACACATACTGGACTGTACACACTCCCTTTCATGAACTGTGAACACACCGTGCACAGTTGCAAACACACACGTACACACACACGTACACACACACATACACGCCCACACACACACGCACACACGCGCACACACACACACACACACACACACACACACAAACACACAAACACACAAACGCCCACACCTCTGGGTTACTGGGTCAAAGTGGTTTGCCTCCCCTGCATCAGCCTCCTTCTGATCATCTCTGCTCTAATTCAGCCTGGCAGTTCTTAACGCTCCTGGCCTCCTCTCCTCTCACTCATCACATCCCTCTTCTCTATCTATCACTATGCTGTCCATCCCCTGTTCAGAATCTCAGGCCTGGGGCTGATGGTCTTCTGTCCTCATAGGCCTTCTATTGTTCACCTCTCCCCCCAGTGGACTGGCCACGGGTCTGACTGGCTGAGTGACAGGCAGAGCCAGACAACAGAGCACCCACTCTCCAGTGGCTCCCTGAGGGCCTACCCTACCCTGCCCCTATCCTGTCCTGTCCTGCCCTACCCTGTCCTGCCCTGTCCTACCCTGTCCTACCCCTGTCCTACCCTGTCCTACCCCTGTCCTACCCTGTCCTGCCCTGTCCTGTCCTGTCCTGCCCTGTCCTGTCCTGTCCTACCCTGTCCTACCCTGTCCTACCCTGTCCTACCTTGTGCTACCAGCCTGCAGGCCTCGTTAGGGAACAGTTAATGACAGGAAGTTTCCCCATCACCCCCAGAGAGCAGTAACAACATCCAGACCCCAAAACCATCCTCACATCAAACAGTGTGTATGTGTGTTTCTGCCTGTGTGTGTGTGTATGTGTGTGTGCCTGTGTGTGTGTGCCTGTATGTACGTGTGTGTGTGTGCTTGTGTACGTGTGTGTGTGTGTGCCTGTGTATGTATATGTGTGTGTGTGTGTGTGTGTGTGTGTGTGTGCCTGTGTATGTATGTGTGTGTGTGTGTGTGTGTGTGTGCAAACACCAGGAGGGAGGACGCTGCGGAAGCGGCCTAAGTACCGGACTTTTACTGCGGACAGAAGAACCATGACCTCCACCTCCAGGCCCTGGGGTCACAGGCCTGCCGTCAGCGGGGAGAGAGGAGGCCATGCGCCGGGCGCAGCGTGGAGCCCATAAAACACCCCTCCATTACTGACATTAGAAGAGGGTTTAACAGGCACGGAGTCATTAGAGCGAGTGGGCGGGTGGAGGAGATCTCTCTGCTAGGGCTACCAGCACATGACTACAGAACATGACTCACGGCTCAATGGAATGGGCTCAGACAGGGATCGGTTGGGTCTGTTTGTACTATAAACCACAGAAAAACCCATGACTGTGCAAGCCTGATTATGTTGTTGTAGGTAGCTTGAAACCAACCAGATGTGTACATATGTTATGGTACATGTGGGAATACGGTACATGTTGGAAAACTAGGGTTAGGGTTAGACATGCCAGCATGTACCAAGTCACCCTAGCACCGAACCCTAACCCTAGTTTTCCCACATGTACCGTATTCCCACATGTACCGTAACATATATATATATACACAGTGGGGGAAATAAGTATTTGATCCCCTAGCAAAACATGACTTAGAACTTGATGGAGAAACCCTTGTTTGCACACATCTCAGGAGGGATTTTGGTCCACTCCTCTTTGCAGATCCTCTCCAAATCCTTCAAGTTTCCAGGCTGGCGCTTGGCAACTCAAAGCTTCAGCTCCCTCCACAGGTTTTCTATAGGATTAAAAGTCAGAGAGACTGGCTAGTGGCTAGGCCACTCCATGACCTTAATGCGCATCTTCTTCAGCCACACCTTTGTTGCATTGACCGTGGACAGGGTTTTCCAGCACAACAATGACCCAAAACATACAGCCAATGCAACAAAAGAGTGGCTGAAGAAGATGCACATTTTCAGTGTCCTAGCTGAACATCTCGCCTCGCGGGGTATCGATGATCATGAAAAAGGTGAGGGATCAGCCCAGAACTACACGGGAGGAGCTGGTCTATGATCTCAACCATTGGTAACACACTACGCCGTAATGGATTGCAATAGGCCTGCCATTTGATCTGAATGTCTCCGGGTTCATCCAAGTCTCACAACAGTTATGCGCAGGAAGAAAATGATGTATGACTGGCAGAGCATTCAACCTGGCGCTACAAGATAGTGGAGCAGACCCTCGAAGCCCCCCTGGGAGTTTTTCATCGTTTCCAACGGAAAAGACTTCCACATGAATGTCAGGCATCTGGCCACCTCATTTGAATATCATGCCAACAAATCGAATTGTTTTGTTTTGTTTATAGATTGTTGTCAAGACGACCCTTTGTCTCCACACTGACATTCAACAGCACTATTGATATTCTGACAGTGAGTGATGGAGCTGTTCACGTATTTCCCATACCTGCTTTGAACCACACACGGGCACACGTCGCACGCGCACGCACGCACATATACACATATACACACACCAGGGTTTCCGTTAGAAAAATTTGCCGTCGGACATCGTGTCCGGGAAGAATTCGATTTACCGGACAAACGTGATATATTCCGGTCATCATATTAAAATATAATAAAAAATTTTTTTTTCAAAATCATATATTTTTTTCCTCCAAATCTAATATAGCTGTTTGTCGCGGTGATTACTGTTGTGTAGCGGCCTATATATGCCATTTAATGTCTATTTCTCATCCGATACGATTAGAAGCGAGCTATATAATATATAATAATATAACATGATTTGACGCATGCGCGCTATGCCATGCGTCAAATCCAGCGCTGAACGGGTCCAGCGCTGAACGGGCGCCTCACTGGGAACTGAACAGACAGCATCGATCAATGAACGGACTCCACATTACGTTAACTGAAGTTTGTTAAATTGTTTGGGATTAATGTGAGTTTTCTATTTTCTCTTTACAGTTTTACCCTTTTTTTTTTTTTTTATCAATAAAACAACGTCATTTCTATAAGTCTCGCTGGTTGGGAAGGCATTTCGTTTAGCTCGGGAGTATGACAATGGGAAGAACATAACTGTTTATTGAGAAACAATTGATAGGCAGTCTGGGATACGTATATAAAGAAATACCACAATGTCTAGATGTATAACATTTTATTGAACAGTAACAGTGCAAGCATGTAGGCTACGGGGAACAGGGATTTTGGTCAGTAGGTCCTTTGTACAGAGGGCGTTTCTCTCCGACAACGCGTTCCCAGGTACCATGGAAGTCATAGGTAGTCCAGCACACTGACAGAGAGACAGACAGACAGACAGACAGACAGACAGACAGACAGATAGACAGACAGACAGACAGACAGACAGACAGACAGACAGACAGACAGTCAGCTTACTTCTACCCTTTTGAGTGGAATTACTCCTTTAATTAGCTGTTAGCCATCTCAAAGCCCCCTGAGTTGCTCGTCAACACTGAGAATAGACCACATTATAGAAACCAAAACACCGTTTTTTAAAATCCACAGGGAATAACCGAGAGTGTAAGGAAAGGCACACCCAGCGCTGTCAGTGGTGGGGAGACTTGAAGTGGCTTTGCTTGATTTCCATCACAGATTCAAGGATTGAAACACTGATGAAAATAGGGAGTAATAGTGATGGGATTATTTTAGATTATTTTAGATTAGATTAGATTAGATTAGGTGAGATTCAACTTTATTGTCATTGCAGAGTACAAGTACCAGACAACAAAATGCAGTTTAGCATCTAACCAGAAGTGCAAATAGTGATATAAAAACAAACACTTAACTTTCGGGGAAACTGCTAAAATAAAATAAATAAAATAAATTAAGAAAGCGACTATTAGCACCGCCGAATGACAACAAACGTATGAGTAATGAGTAAAACAATGTCACTTTTATAGTATGTTGTTTAACTTGCCGTTCGGTCGCCATGGCTCTGGTGTGTGTAGCAGCTTCAGCTAGCTGGCTGGAAACTTCTAGGGGTGCGTTCGTAAACACGCTCTGAGAGCGC
>NC_137684.1:23660375-23700375 GCF_963989245.1 Nansenia antarctica | reverse complement strand
AGGGGACGGTCCGCTCTGGTAATCTTATATAGGTTGTGTTCAGTGTTTCCTGTCCTGTAACAATGACTGGTGGTGAAAGGAGCGAGGCCCTGCTCTGCTCTGCTCCCCAGCCCTTTCCTTCCTGGCCCACAGAGAGAGAGAACGAAAGAAAGAAAGCTTCACACTCTTTCTCTCTCCGCTAGTATGAAAGAGTCACAACTCCTCCCAACACACACACACACACACACACACACACACACACACACACACAATCGTATTTCTCTCTCCCTCTCCTTCTCCTTCTCTCACGCACACGCGCACGCACGCATGCACGCACGCACACACATTTAATCGTATTTCTCTCTCTCTCCCGCTCCTTCTCCTTCTCATTCCCTCACGCACGCACACTCACGAGCACACACGCACAAGCGCGCACACAAACACAAACACACACACACATTTGGGTAATGGGCCATCAGAGATGTTGCCAAGAGGACAGAGTGGTTGGAACGGGGACTTAAGAGAGGGGATGGTTCCCAGGGCCAAGAGAGAACAAGACAGGCTTCTTTCCCAGGCTGGTAGCTATAAGTGCACTCACACTCAACAACACCAGTCCACATGGGTACGCAGCCTGCATACTAGTCTCACTGGGCTGTGTCTCAACATGTTCCTCATAATGCCAGGGCCTAAACCTTATCTGTTAAAAAAATTCTGGAATGTCCATTCAATATTATGGTCAAGATTCACATCATTTAACATGATCTGTAAAAAGATAGGGTGTATCTTGACCCATGATATTGAATGCAACACATTTCTGAATAGAAATCATAACATTTAACACTGTTCAGCTCATATAACCGTGTGGGGACTGTGTCTTTGAGCTGTTGCCTGTTATGTATCATGTATGCATCATGAAGTACATACATACATAATCACAAACATCACTACATGAGCCGTGTAGGTGTAGCTGTTGTATGTTTACAGAGCTACAGATTTACAGCGCACGGGGGAGGAGCATTATTTCCACTGTGGCTCTTTCTACGTCTCACAGACCCCCACAACCTCTTACGATCATTTCGCTCCTGTTTGTGAACCTCGTCCCGTTTGAAAAACATTTCGGTCGAGTTCAGCGCAGTAATATCAGACGAGTGGAAAAAACAACTGGCCACAGCTGAGCTCTGGGAGCGCGGCCAAAGACAGCATTGAGAAAATGGCCTCGTCGGCCCACTCGCGGAGAATAGAGATTAGCTGAACGTCACTTAATTTGAGCGAACGGGGGGGCAGGAGAGAGGGCAGAGAAGAGGAATGCCTCTAAGATGGCTGGCTGGCAGCCTCGCAGTCTGCGTGCGTGTTATGCATAAGGAGAGGGAACACAGCAGGCTTAGGAGGAGACACACACACACACACACACACACACACACACACACACACACACACACAACACAGAGGTGTGACCGCCGGGGGTGAAAAGGGTCACATGTTATGACGTTACCAATTAACGACTCGCATCTCGCTGCTATCCTTGGCTCTCTACACAACGGTCACCTTTCCCTCACATGGATCGACGCCAATCCGTTTCACTCCACTCACTGACTTCCCCGCTACATACCTGTACTTCCTGATCACACGTGTCAACTGTTGTTTAGGCCAAGTTGTCGACCACAACAGGCGTACAGCCCTCTCTCAACCGGATAACAACAAAACCCCACAGACTCTGATATGACAGCACCTACCGCACCATACCAGCAGAGCAGGAAAACAACAGCAACCAACTTTTTTAGGGTGTTTACCTTTCCGTCTCCAAAACCAATACTTGCGACGTCGGTTCATTTCTCATACAAAATCCGATCCGAGTCAATGCCCTTATCTAGTCAAAAATCATTTTTTCGTAATCTGTGTGTTTTTTAGACGAGGGTGGAGGATGACGACGGTGTCAGTAGCCTGGCCAGTCCCCTGCGTCCTCTTTGGGAGTGTCCAGCCTGGTGTGTAGCCGTACTAACGGTCCACCTACCGGAGGAGACGTGGCGCAGTCGGTATTTCCGGTAACCGGTGGCCAGGCAATCCATCCTGTCTCCCAAAGGCTGGGCGGCCAGTCCAGGTAGAGAGAGCTGAACAGCAGGCTGATACTGGTCAGACAATAACCATCCAGAGAGAGAGAGAGAGGTAGAATAAGGACTACAGAGGAACAGGCAGAGAAAGTGGCTGAGGTCACACATCCTGTGTATGAATGGTGGCCCAAAATACACCTCCCTCTCTCCCTCCCTCCCTCCCTGCTTCTCCACCAGAGTCAGTCTGCTGAAGACAATGAGGCTGAGGAGGAGACCCCTGTGCCTATTGTAACAGATGTTAGCGTTAGGGTTACGGTTAGGGTTGCGCAGAAGGGTGGAGCCCGAAGAGAAAGGGTGACACAGACATGTCAGGTCTGCTCTCCGCCTCTCTTTTGGCGCTTTTCCACTACCGTACCGTACCGTACCAGAACCCGGTTTGTTTTGCTTTCTCCTATGCCAACCGAGCCGTACCGGGCCGTACTACCCGTACTGATTTTAGCTACCCTTCCTGACTAGGAGCGAAAGGTACTATCCGTTAAGTCCTTTTATGGTAACTGTAAGTCCAGGAGCACGCATGGTAAGACCTGTCTGTGGTCTCCCTCCACTCAGCTCTGTCTGAGCCCGTAGATGGGCTAGCAGAGCAGAGTCTGCTCAGAGGAACCTCACAGCTCCAGGGGGGGGGGGGGGGGGACCTCACTTTCAGCCGGGGGGGGGGGGGGGGGGGGGGAACGACACACACAAGTCAGGAAACACCGGCGCATGGAAAGAAAAACAGGCTCAGAGTCTCTGAGGAAGCTACCTCTAGATGGGCATGGGCTGGTGGTCTCACAGTGGGTTTCACTAATGTAGTAGAGACTCTTTACTACTGGGGGAATTATATGGGGGGGAGGGCCACCCTGATAACGGCTGTGGTGCAGGAGGTAGAGCCGCCGTCTAATGATCGCAAGGTTGGTAGATCGGCGGTTCGAGCCCCGGCTGGCCACATGTCGAAGTGTCCTTGGGCAAGACACTGAACCCCAAATTGCTCCCAGTGAGCGGGCCGGCGCCTGGCATGGTAGCTTGCTGCCATTGGTGTGTGAATGTGTGTGTGAATGGGTGAATGAGAGGCCGTTGTAAAGCGCTTTGGATAAAGGCGCTATATAAGTGCAGTCCATTTACCATTTAACAAATCATGGGCCCCACCACTCCTCCATAATAATTGAAATATGAATATGACCCCTACTTCAAAGGTCAAAATTACTTCAGAGGTTGTTGGCCGCACTCGAGAGTAAATGTGTAAATCCAACTTTGATGTTGGCCTCTGTGCTTCTGGACGGTCACTGCTGGGTCTGGGATTTCCCTGCCCTTGACTCAGCCAAGGAGAATGTCTGGGTTCCAGCTCGTTATAGAATTTCTATAACGAGATTAAAATAACAAACTGCTTTTAATGGGGCTTCAGCTGAAAAACATACTGGCCTTTGACGGCGTGGAGTGTGAGGAGAGGAACAGAGAGCCCTCCGAGGCAGGTGGGTGACACCTGAAGAAAGTGTGTCATCAGACCTCCCTGCTCCCCACCTGTCTCCTCTCCCCGCTAGGACCAGCCTTTACACACTTCTCTGGAAAAACACACTAAAAATAGATGCCATTCTTTTCCCCTCCTCTTCATTGTTCTCCCTAGAGACCTCAGTGAGGAATGTCCCGTCTTCCCAGAATGAGGACACTGGTGTGTGTGTGTGTGTGTGTGTGTGTGTGTGTGTGTGTGTTTGTGCGTGTGTGTGTGTGTGTAGGCGGTACTGTCTTACATACAGGAACAGAGCTGTACCATCACATCAGTGGCTTTGACTCGAATGAAAACACAGAAGCAAACACATGATCAGTAATGAGGGGCCTAATCACTGCATCTAATTGGCCATTCGCATCCCTCCGTTAACATCCAATGACTAATGTGCAGATGGGAATTTAGAAGGAAACAAATAACATTTTGATCGACCTGCCAACTTAACTTCAAACTGTAGAAAACACGTCGTCTGCTCCTAGGTTGGCCAGATGGGACGGGGAACTCATACCGTTACATAAGATTGGATGTCGTAAATCAGTGCAGGATGGGATTAGAAGGAACATTGCTGCCCTGTTCCTGTGCAAGGCCTCTATTCTTAGTATAAACAGGGAACAATAGAGAACATTGGATTGTAATGGAGACATAAACATCGTGTTGTATGGAGACATAAACACATACATCTTATCTTATGTACTGTATCATGAGTAAATTGGGAGTTTGAAGGAGCAGCCAGACAGTGTTGCGCTATTACCTTCCTTCCACTCAGGCATTGGAATCAGGAACCATTTTGTTAGCCTCCACTGCCACCTAGTGGACTGTTTAGAAACAGAGTTAGAGTCATTCATTTTCACCACCCTCAGTTCAAATGAGGTGACCTCATGCCTCATGCCATGTGTCTGTTTGTTTGTCTGTGTGCGCGTGTGTGTGTGTGTGTGTGTGTGTGTTTGTTTGTCTGTGTGCGTGCGTGTGTGTGTGTCTGTGTGTGTGTGTGTGTGTGTGCGCTCCCTAGGAGATCCCGTCTGTGGAATGTGGATAGAGATATTACCCATTTCCTGTTCTCTGAGTCCTTTGAGGTACCACACCCAGAGTGATTACATATTCACAGGGATAACAGCGAGGGAGTGTGTGCGTACCAATCACGGCTCTACTCCTACTACTACAACACCACACACACAGTCCGACTGAGACTGAACCGAAAGAGAGTCATAGGCCCGTCCCCACTTCAAATCGGATTTCTGCTATCCGAATACAATGAGCAAGTGTACAGTAACTGACAACTCAAACGTGGCGTTGCGGTCTGACAGTGTTCTAATATCTCTGGCTGACCACCTGGCAAGGTGGAGGAGGAGGGATTGGGTTCAGATGTCTGTAGTCTGGTCACGCAACATAGTCATTAGAAGCTCATACAGCCTATTAAATACAGCAAGGGGAGAAAACAATTTGAGTTAGTAGACTGTTCAAAGACGGACATCTAGCATGTTTATACCAGGTGTGGACGCACATACAGCGATCGCATTGTGATCCGATCGTTACGTTAACAGAATAACACAAGTCTGATTTAAGTGTCGACTGTAGACAGGGCGATATCCAGTATATGGCTCTGAATAAGACTTCTAAGTAAGACCCTTTATCAACTAAGCACCTGAAGCCCCCCGTATCAATAATACCACAAACGCCTATGGCTCTACAGGTATGTGTTCTATAATGTAAAAGTATTCGTAAACACCTGCGCTGAAATAAATCTATAAGCTATAAATCCAACCAATTATAGTCAGTCTTGATGTAAACCCCACTGACCCCACTGGTCTCACCTCAAGGAGGGGGAAAGAGCCACCTGACCTTTGAAAGCAGGGGTAGTAAGCATGTGTTGGAGATCGATGCAGTCCAGACTCTCAGCACATGATAAAGGCTATCTCTGGTTTCCTCACAGTCACACGCCTAATGCCAGAGTGCTCACACAGAGGGAGTACAGTACATTACCTGGCTTAGAGCTAAAGGTAACAAAAAAGAACATTCCAATAATACTGTAAGCATTACTCAAAACACCGGCCTGGTTTGTGTACAGTAGGACCTCCATGGGAAACCTGTTACTTTGTCCCCCTTGGCTAGAGAAGGTCTGATGAGCGTGAGATTAAGAAACTTGAAAAACCTCTGGTTCCTCATTCCCTGTCCATTTTAAACAGTAGTCTATTCAGAGAGGTGATGCTGCTGTCGCCAGTGTTCTCACCAACCGAGTTATTTACGAGGTGGTGGGTTATACTTATAACACACGTTTTATTGCATGCAAATGAAAAACAATCTCATAAAGTTGTCAAAGTCGTTAAGGGGGGTTTAAGCCGATTGTGCAAGGCGGTTTTGACAGGACGGGAGTGAAAAACAGTGAATGTCAGAGGTTCAGCTCAGCACAACAAAGTAACAAACACAACAACAGCAGACCACAGAGCTGCTGATTCAGTCGTCCAGCTATCCCACAGTGCCTTGCTCCTTCCCATAGCAGCGAGAGGAGCACAATCAGGTCCATTGTTACAGCCCCGCAGCAAAAGGCCTCACTCTAAGGACCAGCTACTGCCACTCTACAGACCCAAGCTACTTGTGTTGTGTTGTCAGGAGGAGATTCTTACTCAGATAGCAGAAATATCTACAAAAACTGTACGAGAGTGCAGAGCAGAGGTTGTCGTGGTGAGAAGAAGCTTTGTTGTCAATGTTTCAACAACAGTCTTTGAGTTGCTGGTGCCAGTGTAGTCGATGTGGGGTTTTCTAGGTATTATTATGGAGATGCACCTTATGCAGGAGCCATGTACTTTCCCTAACACCACCTGCTTCTCAACCACAGGAGGTGTGTCCAAAAAGCAACAACGTACCGTAATCGGGTGCACAACCGTTCACTGTAGAAATACATTCACGACTGTTACTTGACAAGGGCTTCGGACAGCAAGCGACTCAATGGAAGGACTGTTCCTCTTGTGAATACTCTTTAACAGCAGATTATACCATTATAGCTGCTATCAGACGAGGCCATTAGAAAGATAGAAACACACAACAATTTAATGATGAGCTAGTCTTCGGAGAGGAGGACAGAGCTCATAGTCAGCAGAAAACCTCTCTCCTCTCTCCATTAGAATACACTCCAGTGAATAGTGGGGCTTCCATAACAAGCACACAGCAGCAGAAAAGACTGAAAAGGAAAGAGAGAGAGAGCCTTCATTACAACTGTAGATGCTTCACTGCTCCTTCCTTCTCTACAAACCCGCCTCTTACACTAAGCTAGATGTGGGCTTTTTGGATTGTATGTGGTCTGAGAGGACAACAATCCAAACGCTGAATCGTAAAAGGACAATTGGGATCTTGTCGAGTGGAAGGAATTTCTTCGCGGTGAGGAAATCGAATTATAGTCAATTCAATTTGAACGCTCCCCTCACCCTTAGACAAACAACTGTGGTTCAGCTCGAGTTCAAGTTCGGTTCGACCAAAGTTGCGTGACAGATTTTGCAGTGATTGCACATCTTGCACTACATTCATTGAACGTTCCCACTACACTGTAGGATCTACCACTGTAAAAACAATAATTGCTACTACACTATACGTTTTGGTACTATTTCTGCTACTAATTACTGTCATTGCTTTATTATGACATAGCCTAATGCTTTATTACTACCTTCTGATATTGTATTGTTGATTTATTGACTTATTGATTACAACTGACTGTTGTTGTACAAGGATCTAGATTCATAAAGCATTTCACTCCATCACTTATACGCAATGTACGTGACAATTTTTATTTTTATTTGATTTAACAAGGCTGTTGTATGGTAAGGCAGTCATACTGTAGCATATAGGGTTAACATCAGACGACAGGCCCCAATTCAGAAATTGATGTTATAAGGAGGAACATACACACATCTAGGTATGTTTGCACCAGATAGATAGATAGATAGATAGACAGACCTTTATTTTTCCTAGGGGAACTTCTTTAGTGGAGTGGTGGACTACAAACAATTGTTTTCACTAATCCACACCACCTGTTGCCATCACAGTGCCAAGAAAACAATAATAAACAAGACAGAACAATACAATGCAATTGGTGTAAATGATTGGGGGCATGCCCAATGCTAATACTGATCTCCTGACCTCCGGTTACCTCACCTCTTACAGACAGTCACCCCACTTAGCTTAAGTGACGTGACGTCTAATTAGGGGCTATTTCAGTGACTGACAGACTGACAGACAGACAGACTGACAGACTGACAGACAGACAGACTGACAGACTGACAGACAGTCTTAAAGGGTAACTAAGACACCTCACCATCCACCCCAGCATAAATGTTACATCGTCCAAAGAAAAGATAGTCAAATAACCAGAGGATAGCAGGTACAATCACCCTACGTGTCGTATGTGACTGACATTAAAATGACATTTTCATTAGACTGTTACTCTGACTGACACACTGACTGACACACAGGCTTATAGGGTGATTAAAGCCTCGATTGAAGTCAAATCCCTTCTTTTTTTCCAGGCATTGTTGTCACCCACAACAACTGCTGAGTAAGAGGAAGCAGGAGCCCCACCTCCCTCTCTGTGGAGTGTGCCCCAGACAGTGTACTGTGTGTTTGCATGGTTCCTCTCACTCACAGGTGGAGATTTCACTATTCTCCAAGGCAAAGCCCAAACCAAGAACCCCTTTTCTCTGTCCCACCACAGTGGAAAGACCCCAGTGGGGTCCTATAACCGCTGACCTTTAACCCATCACTGGGAGTTCCATCTGGATGGACCCCCAATGGAGGAAAACAGAACTCTATTTAGGTGTTATAAGGGAAGGGGTTGGGGAAGATATAGATAGAAGGAGAGGGGGCTCAGGATATGAGATATGAGGCAACCCAATGTTGAGGGTAGGTTGTAGTAGATATATGTTATTGTTATTAGTACAATATACCTATTTGCCATAAATAGGCTCAAGTCATTGAAGATTGCACAACATTCTGCATTGCTGCACTTGTGAAAACATTCGACACAAATCTGTGCCTTGAGGCATTTGGAGGTGATTACACAACAGGTTGGGACTTGTTGGCAACCTTCAGATTGTTCAGCTGTCAGCCCTGTCTGGAGCCTTATATTATACAACCCAGAGTATGTAAACACGTGTAGGTGTGTTGGCCATTACATACTTTCACAATAGCTGTACAGATTGTGGTAACACCTCATGGTAATCCAAATGACCCCAAATAAATGAAAGAAACAAAGAAAGAATGTGTTGCAATAAATAATAGTATACTTACACGGTAACAATGTTAACGTAGAGAGAACATTGAACTAAGCTACAACAATCTGATTTGTAAGTAAGTGCGCAAAGTAATGATCACTGACCACGCCATATCGTGAGCTTAGAATGATAAGGTTCTAGAATCTCCGTTTAGGGCAGTTCAGAGATATTGAGCGTCAAAGTTTTTACATTCCATTATGTTTTGTGAGATGGAACCTTTGTATTTTATGAATTACTAACTAAAAAATGTAAACATTTTAAAAATAACACCACACAGGCATTAATAAACACCTAATGGATCAGATTATGTAAAAAACTCAATTTTGACAAAAATTGAGATAGAACCTTATAATTCACTCACCTGCACATTCCTCTGGTTCCATGTGCGAATCGTCAAATGTTCGGGGTTTCCTCCTGAAGGCCACCCGTCTGAAGTCGTCCATGTCCTTGGGCGCTGCTGACAGTTCCAACATCGAAAAGGCAACAAAAAAAACAAAACAGGAGCTCAATGATCCCAATGGTTAATAATGGCAAAGACACCGAGATCTAATGCGTGACCAGTCTGTGACAGGCTGTGTCATAACACACAATAAGGGGTCCAACTTTCAATTCAGCGACAAAAAATGCATGTCTATGAATGTGTCATCTGGCTGGTGAGTTTCCCTGGGGATAGGCGAGACGAGTCACCTATTGCAGCGTTGACCAAGTCCAAAGTTATTGCTGGGCGCGCTTGCGCTTTCTGGGCATTCACGCGCTTATCTCTCTGCACCTTGATTGCAACAGTTCAGTTCAGACCCCGCCTCCGTTTGGCTGTTGCGCACGGTCTCCGTCGCGCATTGGTTGAATGAATCATTCCCCCTACCTCTCCCGTTATGAATATATTCTAATCTGATAGAATAAAACGAGTATACACTTTGCGGTGGCTAAGGGCAGCTAGGGGTGGGCTCAGCGCACCCACATGTGCGTCTTGCCCACCCAATCAAAAGTAACGTTTTTTTTCTGGATTGTTGATATTCCGGTGTTGTGTTTACTGTAGTGTCTATCTATTTAGCCCTGCCCATAGCAGACTGCCCATAACAACAGTTGTTATTCATAGCCCCCTTGTTTCGGGATACCGAAAAGTGATGGGACAGATAAAATGTCCAAATAAAGCACACATGTTTAGTTTGGTGGACAATCCTAACTGCGAAGTCTGCGAGTAAATCCAGACATTGAGTGTCTTCTCAAGTGTGATGCTCTGCCATGTCTGGACTGCAGCCTCTACTTTTTAGCCTGGCCTTTACCTTGTCACCTCCACTTTTACCCCTATTTCTTATCTCCTCATTTTTATTTTAGTTTTGGTTCTTCTTTTTATTCCTGGTCTTATTACTATGTCTATTTTTATACCTCTTGTTTTTATTGTATTGTAGTTTATTTACTATTGTTCAGCACTTGGAAGTCAATGCATGACTTGTGTTATATGAATAAAGTTAGATTGATTGATTGATTGATAGTTAGCCAGGTCTACTGGCAGCTATACATGCCCAAACATTAACTCCCCTCCACCATGTTTCACAGATGAGCTGGTATGCTGTAAAGCTTGGGCGGAACCTTTTTCCTCCAGATTGTCCACTTGGAATCACTCTGGTATGTGATAATATGAATTATCACCCACAAGACCTTATCTGTCCACAAGACCTTGCAGACCTTTCCAGACCTCTGCAGGCTTTTTAGGTCAACTTTAAGCGACCATTACTTACGCAGAGCACTGCAATTTCTGATACAGGTGTTTGCAACGTGGGAGGAATGAACTTGAGGATACCATTCTCTTACTTGAGGGAAAGGAACAAAAAGACTCAGACAACAACATAAGTCCCATACCTGTCCAAATACAGTTGTTTTATTGTCTATTTAAACAGGTTTAACACTGTTTTAAATGGAGTAAGAAATATGAAAAATAAAACCCAATGCAGTATATGGCTGTCTTTTTAAATGTTCTTGATCTTTTATTGACTATTGTCTGTAACCCTCAGTTAAGATGTCACAGCTCTGCATCTCCACCGTCCACTGTGCAAACAATCAAGGGAGATGGCAAAATGGTGACTGCTGCTGGTGTTTCTGGACACCTCTCGGAAATGAGAAAGACGTCAAATTCGTCTTTAAAGTTGTTTTTTTTTCTTCAGATTTTCGTTTTTTTAGCTAACATTCAACTCGAAGATGTGAAGTACCCACTCTTTTTCCGAACAGTTTTACGTTAATTAAATAAGTGTAATCTATAACACAATGACTTCGTTTCTTGTTGTTTGATGGGGATTCATTATCTTTGATGGGGATTTTCTGTGCTTAGTGATTTCCGGTGTACTCATACTCATGTCGTCTTCAATTTGTTTCCGAATTCAATGTATGATGCATCATTTGAAAGCTTACAATCTGTAGTTTAAGCACATGTAAAAAACAGAAAAATGATTTCGCCTACAGGTAGCACTTTTCATTGGCCTGTGTCACAACATTTTATGTTCTTCATTGATGGACACCTGTCACACCAGTCCTCAGTCACACCAGTCACAGCTTCTAGACTAGTTTTGGACCTCAAACAACGTCTTAATACTCCGTTGTTCCTCCCAACCCAAGGTTTACAACAAAAACAATCTGTTTCCATGAAGATGGACAAAGACATCATAAATCAAACAATTGAATACATACAGATATCGGCATACAACCATTCCCAACTGCTGTAACAAACATGCTTTCATCAGCACTTATTGTATGGATCATAAGGGGCGATTGTCCTCTAGGGCTACTGTACACGTCTCGCCACAATACGTTATATACATCCACCCATATTGGTGAATGAATGCACAACTGTGTAAAGAAATCTATCACTCAACCTCAATGCATCTCACATCCGTCTATGTGCTCAGATTCCCCTTCTATAAACCTGACTAACAGAGACATCATTAACATTGGTTAAGAGAGCGAGAGCGAGAGCGAGAGCGAGAGCGAGAGATGAATCTCTCTCAAACATATGAGACATCGATATGGTCAGCCAGACATTACCTTTTCTCTCTCACCCCTTGGGATGATTATTAACAAATGATTCAACAGGAAGAACAAATCATGATGGTTTCATTATCACCAAACTTCAATGGAAATTGATCTGAAGAGCTTTATGATGTGACATCATCCTGGAAGCATGAAGCAATCCTACTGAAACCCTTTTGCCAGCCTGATAGCAAACTAGAAGAGCTAGAAGACAGCAGACTGTGTCCTGACCAGTGCTATTTAGCTTTAATGCATAGTCCTACGTTTTTTGTGCTTGTATATAAGTTTGTTAGGAAGAAGGGCATCAGCAATGATCGCAAGGTTGGCAGATCGGCGGTTCGAGCCCCGGCTGGCCACATGTCGAAGTGTCCTTGGGCAAGACACTGAACCCCAAATTGCTCCCAGTGAGCAATTTGGCCGGCGCCTTGCATGGTAGCTTGCCGCCATTGGTGTGTGAATGGGTGAATGAGAGGCCGTTGTAAAGCGCTTTGGAATAATTCGGCGCTATATAAGTCAGTCCATTTACCGTTTAGCACGACTGAGGGAGACCGTCAGAAAGTCAGAGAGATGTAGTTTAGATTACTGTGACTACCAATGGTTCCATCTCATGTCTGAACTAGCCTAGTATGAGATTTCATAACCTTAGTTAGATAGGAGAATCAGATGAACAATCTCTTCACTGAAAACATACACAGCCAATGAAAATGATCCTGTATGTGATTCTAGAGCCACGGCTTGGGAGAATCTCCCGTTGTATTGTCGTAACTAACACTGAGGAGGAGGGGAATCAGTTCACTCCATGGTCAGTAGTAAACCTGTGCAATTCAAAAGGCCACACCCTGGCCAATTGCCCTAGCCTTCACAATTATCATTCTAACCTGAATATAACATTTCTAACCTCATTATCTCATCTATCTCTGTCGCTATCTCCAAAGAGAGCTGAACTACATGACCAACAGAACCACTTCAGTAGTAACTGCAGTAAAAAAACGTAAGTAAAAAATATATTCTTTCTATACGTCTATGTCTTTTGCAAAAAGGTTTGTATAAAAAAACAAGCATATCTCAAGTAGTGACGTTAGATTTGGTAGTTGAAATCAATCCACCACCACAACAAACATTATCTTTGTAATGCAATACCACCTCCATTAGTGTCTCCTTAACAACATTAGATTCAATTGGTGCTTGAACACAGGCACATAGAAAATATTATACTAGCACTTTAAACTTTTGTACATCTAGAGATTATGCTTACAAACAAGATTTTTTACGATTTTTTATGTCAGATATTCTGTCTAGTCTGTTAGGCAAGTTTGAAACCATTCACATCACCAGAATCAATTGGGAAATAGTTTTTTGTTCAGTTGTTTTTTGTTTTTGAAGATATCAATGAGAATATACTAATATCCATACCAAAAGTGAATGTGAACTATTATCAAAGTCTAAACACCACAGCAATGATACACAATCTTAAATTCCATCTCAAAGAATGACTAACAAACAATCAAATGATGTCACACGCAGTTCGCAGTAATAAATACATGAACGAAATACAAAATCAATGTAATCAATAAATAATCAAGTAAGTAAAAAGATAATAAATATTCAGATAGATAGAGGACATGCTGTCATTTTCAGTCATGATTTGCCACTTTGGCAAACAAACTCTCTCTCTCCTGGACAGTATGTGATGTCATACCAGCCCAACCAATGAGGAGCAGTGCATCCTGAACTTGTTCTGCAATCTGGCCAACCAGGAGACAGCCTATAATATGGGGCCTGTGGAGGCAGGCCTTGTAGAGGGGACACAGAGACGAGGCACCAGAGTGGGGTGGGTTACTAGGGGACATAGAGAATACAGTAGGCACCAGGATGGGTTGCCAGGTTGGGGGAGAGACAGAGAGGAGTCCCCTGGTGCCGAGTGTCTCCGCGTGGCTCTGTGAAGGCCCGTTGGTGGGGGTAATACTAGAGAGCGGAAGGGTTAGCGCCCTGGGGGTTGAGGCTGCTGCTGGGCCCGGAAGTTGGGAGGGAGGTATCGCAGGGGGGAACTGCTGTTGTTGTTTCTGCTGGACAGGGCTGCCCGGGCCTCCCGGAGGGCTGTCACAATGTTACGACTGCAAGGAGGGAGAGAAGGAAGGGAAGGGAGGAGAGAAAAGAGCGAGAGAGGAGAGGGAGAGCAGGGGATGAAGCAAACAAGGAGATGTATCCCTTCTGGTTTCTGTGAAACGGTTACAAATCAACAAACGAATAAACAAGCAAACAAAAGTAACTTGCCAAGTATTATTAATACTTCATGACAGGACAGTAGACACATCTTATAGAGGTCGGGAGGAACGCTGACTCTAACAACACTGGGACCAATCGCAGGAGGAGACAGGACACCAGATCAGTCAGCAGTTGCCTGCAGTATTTGCCGGATTTGCAGGATTCAAAGGCATTGAGAGATGGGAGGGCAGTGGAGTATGGAAGCCTATAGTGGACTCAATTCAAATGTTAATGCAATTTGAGATTGCAATTGCATGTTCCACTTTTGCATGAATTCTTTCAGTCAATATTCAAATTCAAATGCAATCATATGATTTTCATTTTCATGCACCGTACCTGGTAGGCACATTCACTGTCAATATTAAAATGATAATGCAAAGTCATTTCGGTTTGGAGGGGGCCAGGGGGCTGTTCAACATCCAATGTTGCTAATGGGAAATCCAGGCTTATTTTGATAAATCTTGCGAGATTTATCACAAAATCTAGGCTTATTTTGGTAAGTCTCGCTAGCCTGGATTTTCCTTTAGTGACGTTGATAATACCCCCCCCCCCAGGGCTGGGGGACTGTAGTGATAAGGGATGATGTCACTATCAGGGCTACAGTCTGCGTCAGTTCCTTATGAAACCTTTGAGAAGGTGAACCCATTCTCAAACTGTGTCCGATGGTGTGACAGATGAAACACATACTAATGTATGTAATGAACGAGTCAATCATGAATTAGAAAGGCTATCCAATGTATACTTAGTCCATTAGAAACAACAATGCTATGTTATGCCGTATGACACAGTATTGGTGGTGGTAAAAATGAGATACAAATCCATGCATGTACCAGTGTGAAAGCCTATAGCACATACGGTATACTAATAGATCTTACCCTGTTGGTGGTCAGGTTGTAAACTATATGGTTGTACATGTTATAAATACCAGCGCCTCACCATAAACACTCTGCGTGCATTGAGTGAGTCGCTGTGAACCATTCTCAATGTGGATGCCTGAACAAATAAATGTGTTCTGTAAAGTACAATAATACTGATGCACACAACGTTTGGACAATGAGATTTCAACCAAAAGTACTATGACGCATGTACATGGCATCCTGTGTAGTGTACAGTCGTACACTCAATATTCTACAGGCAAGTAGCCTAACCCTAACCATAACCATAACCCTGTACTCTCCAGTACATACAGCATGTGTTGCTAATGCTATGCATGCAATTCCACTCACGTTGTGAATGTCATTAGTGGTAGTAGTGTGTGTGGCGTGAATCCTGCAGAACCATGATGGAACATGGCATGAGAGTGGGTGAGAAAAGTACTGTGTGGGAATGAGAGATGCGAGATGGAGAGATGGAGAGAGACGACAGTGAAACAAGCCTTTGGGGAGACGTTACCTGCGGGCTAAGGAGGCGGCTCTCCCTCGCCTTAGTTGTGGGGAGAGTGGCGATACTGAGGCAGCGGCAGGCTGCTGACAATCTACGAGAAACTGATAAATTAGACAGATATACAGAGGGGACACAGTCAGGGTTAGGACAGAAGGACAGAAGGACAGACAGACAGACAGACAGACAGAGACAATAGGGTGGTACAGTAACAGTTCACAGGAGGAACGGCTTGTCAGAGACAGAGAGACACACGACTGTTTGGGATGGAGCCTTCTTAGGTACTGTACAATGGTACTAAAGGATATGCGTCTCTGTGGAGAGGAACTGTTAGTTGTCAGTTAGTTGGCTGCTTGATTTTGTCTGTGTAGAATGTCGGAGCACATTTATGGCAGTTTTGTTTATACAGTGACTCCAGTTAACCTTAATACTCTCACAGGCAATGCTGTGAGTGATTTTTTAAATATTCCGAACTCAAATTGAAACACTCTTCACAACCTCATCTCAGAACGTCATGTCGTTGTTGTCGGAGCTAAGGGGGGTAAGCTATGCAAAATACCACAAACTATGATAGGCTTTTCTGTCTGGAAATATGAATAATGCATTGTGCAATCTTGACAAACCACAGTGGTTCATCATTGTGTAACGGAACGTGTTGTTGTAAATGTGAAAGAGAAAGAAAGAGACGGACAGAGAGAGAGAGAGAGAGAGAGAGAGAGAGAGAGAGAATAAAACGTGATGCTCTGTTCATTTGCAAAGCCAATACTGTCCTCATGCATAACGGCATAACTACTCGGTGATCGTTGATTCTAAAACCAGGCTCATCTGACTCAACTGACAAGACATTCCTCTATCCTTCCTAGGACGAGGAGGATGGCCACCGTTGGTAAGACACACTGGACACACACAGGGACACAGAGGAGACACACAGAGAACATGTACGCACAGTTTTAAATCCAGTACTGTATTTGTCTGCGCTGCACAAAAAAAGAAACATACAAACATCATGGGATGTGACACTTAAGCAATCCATCTCTGCTTTTATGGATCATCATAAACCAAGCAGCATACTCAAATGTGTGATCATATCATGTCCAGCTGTATACACACTGATGAATTGCCCCAACAAGTGTTTCATTATATAGAGTCAAAGTCCAACGCGTATGTTGTCACAGGGGGGGTTGGAGCTGGTTTGGTTGTCTGTATCGATGACACGATTGCAGACAATAAACACATTCATCTGTGTGGGCTCTCTTAGTGAATAGTGAATGTAAATAATAAATAAAAAAAACACTTCATTGACCACAGGGATACCAGTGGGAGATATATACGCAACGGTCTGAGAACAGGACTGTAGGCCAAACAGCATTTGACAGGACAAACTCAACTCTTTCTTCCACAATAAGGGACAGAAACGCCAATGGCATGGCGATCAGAGACGGCCATCTACTGGCCTAGCTTGGCATGAGAACGGGGCGGCTCTGGGACGAGTCTACAGACGGGTCGTACTGTCGGCCCGGGCGGGCCAGTAGGGGGTCACAGAGAGGAGGTCACACTGGTTTCCATGCTGCTCTGAACGGAAGGAGATCGACCCCTGTATAGTGTATACACACTCCGCCTAATACACCTGACATCCAATAGCGCTGCTCCTGTGAAGATTCATCTAAAGATTAATCTAAATCCATCACACCAACGATGAACAAAAACGTTATAATAGGTTCAATAAAGCCCCACCCCAATGACAAATGCATTGTGTCACACTCACGCCCTCCACTTCCGCCTAGTCGGTGCCGATGCCCTCTCCCTCCCTCTCTCCTGTCGGTCCTTGTCTGTCTGTCTGTTTGTGTTGTGTGTGGCCAGCGGGGCCAGGCTTCCGGTTCCCTGTCTGTCATCATCCTCCACCTGCTCATTCTGCTCACCTATTGGTCATCGTCTCATCACCCCATTGTGTTTAACAGCTGTATTTAACCTGGCCTCCCATCTACTCATCGCCAGATCATTGTTGTGTCGTTCTCTCGACCGAGTGCTCGAGTTCCTTTCGGTTCTTTAGATCTCGGGTCTTAGTACTGACAGTCTGACCACTGTCTCTTTATGCTCCAGGGCCTCGACCCGGTTATCCACCTGCCTTCTTGCCTGCCTGCACGCACTACCCTGCCTACCTACCCTACCTACCCTGCCTGCCTGCCTGCCTGCCTGCACGCACTACCCTGCCTACCTACCCTACCTACCCTGCCTGCCTGCCTGCCTGCCTGCACGCACTACCCTGCCTACCTACCCTACCTACCCTGCCTGCCTGCCTGCCTGCCTGCCTGCCTGCCTGCACGCACTACCCTGCCTACCTACCCTACCTACCCTGCCTGCCTGCCCTGCCTGCCTGCCTACCCAACCTGCCTACCTACCCTGTCTACCTACCCTGCCTACCTACCCTACCTACCCTGTCTACCCAACCTGCCCTACATGCCCTGTCTGCCTGCCTCTCCTGCCTGCTGGCCCTTCCCTGTCTTCCATACCACCCTGCCCTTCCTCGTCCCCTGCTATTCCATTATTCCATTCCCTATTATTTCATACATGTGTCCTGACTCTGTGTTCTGCGCCTGGGTTCATTAGCTCTAACCGTAACAGATTGTGGCGTGAGCAGGAAGTCTGGTCTGTCCATTCTGAGTCAAGGCCAATTGAGACAAGCGGAGGGGGAATCCTGTCAAATGCTTTTTGCTCCAGAGGTTTGGACAATTGAAGATTAACATTAAGGCATGCCTTGACATAGTTAATTAATCATTGGGAAATGCAAACCACAATGATTTCTTAGAATTGACTTGAACTGCTATGATCTGCAGCACTAAAAGCGTATTTAAAGATATATCTTTTAATACGCTTTTAGTGCTGCAGATCATACACTATTCAAGTACATTTTAAGAATATATATATATATATATACATATATATGCATATATCTGTAATTCCCTGAGTTTATACACTGACCTATGTTGGATTTAAAAATAAATAAATTCGGTGGCATATATTCATAATGGAGATAGAGTGAGTGGGTAATGTTTCAGTTGTAACTCAGTTAATAGGCCACTAGGGGGCACTATGGGTCAATGAGTCCCATAGCACACAGTGTAAACCTGCAGTCAGTCTACGAATTGGTAGAAATAGCAATGATTATATTGACTACAAACAAACGTTGTTACGCAAAGTGAATAAATAACACAGGCAATGACAACAACATGGGAAAATCAATAGCCTAACAATGTTAATAGCCAGTAGAAAATAATCAGGTTGTGCTCTAACAGTCGCAGTACAGCACTTAGCGTTCTACTCTAAAAGCTTTTAGTGTTTGTGTGCCAAGTATCATTCTTAAGGGCGATATATATATATGATGATACAACAACATCATCAAGTTGTATGGTATTCAATTAAATATTTCAAAGACATAAAACATTGTTTCTTAAATTAAACTTTATTGTTCATTAAAACTTCAGATTTCCCCACATTCATTTCTTGTCTAAGACCCGTGTACAGAGAAGGACGATAGTAACTGTGGTGCCCCATATGAGCCCAAACTTCCACACGAGGCAGCGCTCACAACAGGGCAAGACTGACTGTTGATCAGTGATCTCTCAAGATGGCAACAAAGCTTTTGGGCTCCTTCTCACAGCACATCCCTGAGAAGAGTCTCATAGTACCGTACTGCATTGTCAAGCCAGAGACAGGAAACCAGTCTGTCCTCCTCTCTGTGTCTCACCCAACACCCAACTCCCCCACCCAACTGAACTCAACCAGAGAGTCAGGGCTGGGGCTGCTGGGAACTGTAGGCACGAGGGACAGGTGTTCTGGGAGGCGTGGCCAGAGCGGAGAACCGCGTGGAGTCTTTAGGGGTACGAGTTCTCGCCGTGGGCGAGCGGTAGGGAGACGCGGGGGCGGAGCTCGAGTAACCGTGACACCCGACACCGGAGGTGTCTTGACTCTGAACGAGCCGTCTGAACTCTAGACTCAGGGCCTGGGGGTCAATGAGGAAGGTCTGGGTGCCCAGACACCACTCGGGGTGACCCAGGGGAGGCAGGGCCGAAGCCTGGGACGACTGGCCTGCGTCCGAGGCCGAGGTCCAGGGGGTGGAGGACAGGGGCAGCTCCAGGGAGGGAGGACTGAGGCTGAGGTGGTTCAAGGAGGTGTGGTGGGAGCTGTGGGTGGTCAGGGGGGGGCTGTGTATCAGGGTGGGGCTAGGGGGGGCGGTGAGGGCGGCTCGTCTACTTACTTTGGGCGGGCTGCTCTTGAGCTTGGGCACCTTGGCGCCGCCGCGGCCGCCCCGGCTGACCTGCTCGTGGTCGAACTCCAGGTCCTCCAGGCGCTGGGTGAGGGCCAGCTTCTGCTGGATGGCCATGCGCAGGAGGGAGTTGAGGGTCTTCTTCTCGTCTTCCGCCGCCGCCAGCTGCCGCTGCATCTCGTCCAGCTGGGTCACGTACTCGTCACACCTGAGAGAGGGAGGGAGGGAGAGAGGGGGGGGGGAGAGAGAGAGAGAGAGAGAGAGAGAGGGAGAGAGAGAGGGAGAGAGAGAGAGGGAGAGAGGGAGAGGGAGAGAGAGAGAGGGAGAGAGGGAGAGGGAGAGAGAGAGGGAGGGAGAGGGAGAGGGAGAGGGAGAGAGAGAGAGAGAGAGAGGGAGAGAGAGAGGGAGAGAGAGAGAGGGAGAGAGAGAGGGAGAGGGAGAGAGAGAGAGAGAGGGAGAGAGAGAGAGAGGGAGAGGGAGGGAGAGAGAGAGAGGTAGAGAGAGGGAGGGAGAGAGAGGGAGAGAGGGAGAGAGAGAGGGAGAGAGAGAGAGGGAGAGAGAGGGGGAGGGAGAGAGAGAGATTTGCAAATCTCCATTCCAATTGGCTGCTGCAGATGTCTTCCCAGAATCCCCCTCACTCACCTGGTGGCGAACATGGCCCTGAGCGAGGAGAAGGTGGCGGCGTCTTCCTTCAGGGCCTTCAGCTCGTTCCTCAGCTTCATCATGGTCTCCGTCACCATGCACTTCTCGTTCTCATACTTGCTCTTCAGATTAGCCAGCGCAACCTCTGCTGTCTGGATTAGGGGAGAATTGGATTAGAGTTCGTGACGTTAGAATTATAAGGTTCTATCTCCATTTTTGTCAAAATTGAGCTTTTTACATAATCTGATCCATTAGGTGTTTATTAACGCCTGTGTGGTGTTATTTTTTTTAATGTTGACATTTTTTTGTTAGTAATTCATAAAATACAAAGGTTCCATCTCACGGAACATAATGGAATGTAAAAACGTTGACGCTCAATATCTCTGAACTACCCTAGACGGAGATAGAACCGTATAATTCTAAACTCACGAATTGGATTAGAGTTGGCTACGATGTGTTATATGTAGGCTAATCCCGGATTATAAAACAGGCGAAATCTCTGAAAAAAAAACAAAAAAACAGAGGGTTTTAACCTAGTGTTAAAATGCTCAATGTCAATTAATATTATACGGTATTTAAACTATTACAGTATTGCAGTACTATAGTACAGTGGAAAAGCTGTGGTGACATCATCCACAGGTACAGAACCCTGCAAGTCCCGGGTCTCACACTGAACAGACTGAGATTATACGGTATATGTATACACTCACCGCCGGCCACTTTATTAGGTACACCTTTTCAACTGCACGTTAACGCAAAGATCTAATCAGCCAATCATGTGGCACACGACCATCTCTAGGGGTAACAGAGAATGGTCCGAAAAAGAGAAAATATCCAGTGAGCGGCAGTTCTCTGGGCGAAGATTGGTGGTGGTGGTGTAATGGTGCGGGGGGGATATTTTCTTGCCACAAATCTTCAGCCACTGTGTGATGTTAGAATGTCAACATGGACCAAAATCTTGAGGAATGTTTGAGGAATGTTTCCAGCACCTTGTTGAATCTATGCCACGAAGAGGCAGTTCTGAATGCAAAAGAGTGAATCCAACACGGTACTAGAAAGGTGTACCTAATAAAGTGTCCTAATAAAGTGTCTTTCTATCTGAATAGAATAGAATCAAATAGAATAGAATACTTCACTATCTGTACAGAGGTTCTCTCTGCCTCTCTCTCTCTCACCTGTTTGTTAGCCTTGAGCACCAGTCTGAGCGTGGCTATCTGCTCTCTCTTGGTGCTGAGGAGGGACTTGAGCTTGAGGATCTCCTCCATGCAGGCCTCCTTGTCCTTGTCAAACATGGGCGCCAGCTCCCTGGCGGCCGCCCTCTGCCGGGACAGCTGGAGGGAGCGGTCCACCGCCCTCTGCAGGTGCCTGATCTGGTCCCTGATGATGGCGTTCAGGTTGTAGATGTTCATGGGCTCCTTACGCAGTTCCCCGCCCACCTCGGGCACGGGGGACGAGGAGGGGGAGGAGGAGGAGCCTCCGTTGATGAGCGGCGAGCCCATGGGGGTACGGGTGGGGCTCTGCTGGCTGGCCGGAGACTCCCTGCCCTCCTTGGCCCCCGGCCCCCCGTTCTCGCTGGGAGGGGGGTCCTTGGAGGGGGAGTCCATGGGGCTACGAGGGTTAGCTTCGGCGGGGGGGGGCGGCCCCCCTCCTACCCCGGCCATCTGAGCCAGGCGTCGCGCCAAGCGGGGGGACAGGAGGGCGCGGGGGTCCTCGGGGCCCTTGAGGCTGCCGCCGCGGGTGACCCTGCTCTGCCGGTAGTAGTCCAGCATGACCCGGTTGGGCGTCTCGTTGTTGCACAGGCACACGTGGTGGTAGAGCTGCGCCAGCTCCTCGCTGAAGGTCACCAGCTCGTCCTGCGCCGCGTTCAGCATGCCGTGGCTCTCGCTGGCCACGCCGGCCGCGCCCCGCAGCTCCGCCTCCAGGTGGGCCACCCTCTCGCGGCCCTCCCGGCAGCTCCTCTCCAGGCCGCTCACCTGCTCGTCGAGCGCCCGCACCTTGCCGTCGATGCGGCCGCGGTCCTCCCCCCGGCACTCCGCGCACCGGCTGTGCTTCTCCTTCAGGGCCTTGAGCTCGGCCTTCAGGTCGATCACCTCAGTCACCGCCACCTTGTACTTACACTCCAGGATCTCCATGCCGTGGACGTCCACCTCGTAGTCGTGGCCGACTCGGCCGCCCCCGCCGCCGCCGTTGCTAGGGGAGGGGGTGTCGTTGTCGGGCTTCTCGCTCTCCTGGGCGTCGTCCAGCTCCTTGCTGCTGTTGCTGTGGAGACGCTTCATGGTGTTGACGCGCTCGGTGAGGCGGTGGACCCGCTCGTGCTGCTCCGCCAGGGCGCCCTGCGTGTGCTGCAGCTGCGTCTGGGACTCCTGCAGGGTCATCAGCAGGCTGGCTTTCTCACGCTCCACCTAGTGGACGGGAGGAAACACAGCAACGGCAGCACTTAAGTTCACAGTCCAGAAATGATTTTTTGGGGGATTAATCATAACAAGCATCACGAGGCACCAGTGGTTTGTGACAAAAACAATTGTATGGAACTAAAATAACTATTGTTGCTACAGAATTTCAGAGTGAATAGGCACTGTAGGTTCCTTTAAAACACAACAACAACAGTTCAGTATGGCCAGGTTACCTTTAACATTTACATTTTTGGCATTTAGCAGACGCCTTTATCCAAAGCGACTTACAACAAATACAAGGTTACCTAAGCTAAGCACAATCTCCACAACACAGGACGACCCAAAAGATGAGTGTAAATACAGTGTAAATACAGGGTAAATACAGTAAAAGTTCAGCTACAGTGTGTTGAAGGATACTTCTAACATGCAAATCAGTGGAATGGACGCGCTTCACGGCGTTGAGGCTTATATGGCCGTGAAGTGCCATGTCACAAAGTCATTTAAGTCAAGTGTTGTTTAATTAGCTTTTTGATCAGTCATCGTATCAGAGGAGTCAGCCAAGCGGGCCGGCCTGCACTGAGACGCTAAAACCCCATCGATCTAAAACCTCCCTTCTGGAGAACGCCCAAGGATGGAAACACAGGAACAAAGGATATAAATAAATAAACAAAGTTCAGAAGCGATCGACGAGCGAAACTTTCAATGAATTCAGCAGAATGGTACTATACCTGCTGGCTAGTCCCGATGAGCCTCCTCTTTAGATACTAAATACGCCCTGTCCAACTAGGATGTGTGTGTGTGTGTGTGTGTGTGTGTGTGTACCTGTGTATGTGTATGTGTGTGCGTGTGTGTGTGCGTGTGTATGTGTGTGAGTGTGTGTGTGTGTGTGTGTACGTGTGTATGTGTGCGTGTGTACGGTATGTGTATGTGTGTGTGTGTGTGTGTGTGTGTGTGTGCGTGTGTGTGCGCATGAGTGCGCATGTGTGTGTCAGATTTCACCCATTAGCACTGCACCACAGGCCAGGTGAGCTGATGAACACCCCAGAGTGATGTGTCAGTGTGTTTCTCCTTCTGGGTGGGAAACTAGACCCTGCAGTCTGCTCTACGCTTCAGGACATGAGAGAGTAAGAGTAAGAGAGAGAGAGAGAGAGAGAGAGAGAGAGAGAGAGAGAGAGAGAGAGAGAGAGAGAGAGAGAGAGAGAGAGAGAGAGAGAGAGAGACAGAGGCAGAGACAGAGAGAGAGACAGAGAGAGAGACAGAGGCAGAGACAGAGAGAGTGACAGAGAGAGACAGAGGCAGAGAGAGAGACAGAGAGAGAGACAGAGGCAGAGACAGAGAGAGAGACAGAGAGAGAGGCAGAGAGACAGAGAGAGAGACAGAGACAGAGAGAGAGACAGAGGCAGAGAGAGAGAGAGGGGCAGAGACAGAGAGAGAGACAGAGAGAGAGACAGAGAGAGACAGAGACAGAGACAGAGACAGAGAGAGAGACAGAGAGAGACAGAGACAGAGACAGAGACAGAGAGAGAGACAGAGAGAGACAGAGACAGAGACAGAGACAGAGAGAGAGACAGAGGCAGAGACAGAGACAGAGAGAGAGACAGAAAGAGAGACAGAGAAACATGTAATTAAAGCTAACAACATTAAACTGAATGAAGTTTAATGAACACTTGTACGGAGCGGATTTAGACGTCAGCATACTCAGGATGACAAATTAATCCCCCCCGCTGTGAAATGCAAGCCGCTTAGACATTTAAGGGAGGCCAACGTTTCATCAACCGTTTCCCCACAGACATCAGCTGACAAACAAACATGTAGGTTTTCTATTTGTGTTGTAGCCAAAATGTTTCTCAAACAATGACAGCTCTCCCTGTGTGTGGTTTTCCCAGTTAGTGTGTGTGTGTGTGTGTGTGTGTGTGAGAGAGAGTGTGTGTGTCTGTGTGTGTGTGTGTGTGTGTGTGTATGTGTGTGTGTGTGTACGCGTGTGTGTGTTCGTTTGTGTATGTACGTGTGTGTGTGTCTGTGTGTGTGTGTGTGTGAGAGAGAGTATGTGTGTCTGTGTGTGTGTGTGTGTGTGTGTGCGTGCACACGTGTGTGTGTTTGTGTGGCTGTTGTCCCTGTGGGGGCTTCTATTCCTGTCCCCTGTCGCTAAGCAGAGGGGCGTGACGGTACACACACACACACACACACACACACACACACACGCACACACTCACACACTCCCTGTCTGTCCGCTCTCCTCTGCATCAGCTGCCCGGCGCTGCGGCTCTCTGACACTAATCTCCCTGACACGTCTCCCTATGGCACACGCCGTTCACCCCTGCACCGCACCGCAACACTCTGCCCCTCTCGTCATAGGGTAAACACACACACACACAAATGGCTAAGAAACTATTTACAGTAAGCCATGTCAGACACAGTCATGGTCACTAACTTGGTCTTTTAGAGAAAGAAACAAACATCACTGTCATCATGTTGATGATGGCCGCAACCAGTACTCAAGTTGTAAAAGAAAGTCAGGGGGGATGGGGGATTTTATCATATGGGGACAATTTTTGCATCCCCACAGCGTCAGTGACTTCAGTGTCAGTGACTTGGTAAAAATGTCACTGCATGTGTGCGTGCCCCCTCGCCCACAGTATTTTACTCAATATGCGCAAAACTAAATGTTGAAATAGCAGTAATACCACGTTCATTGATAAAATGACATACGGGATGGAAAGGGGGGATGGCAGTTTTAGAAGGGGGATGATTTTGAGCGTTTTTATTTCAGGAGGGATGCCATCCCCCCTCATCCCCCCTCATCCCCCCTCAACTCGAGTGCTGGCCGCAACTATACCACCACCAAAATGAGACAAGATGCACTGCCACAAATCTTGATCTGATAACAAAATACAACTGACCAAGGGGAGATACCTGAAAGTAGTTTGGGCTATACTCAGGATGCTATATTCTCGAAACCTCTACAACTAATCTGCAATTTCAATCATTTGAAGTAGCCTATACCTGCATGACATCAACAATTGCATCAAGAATAATTTAAATAAATTACATATTGTGAATGTATATTTGATATGATGTGCTTATTTCCATGCATCTATGCCTCTGCATTGCTCGCTTCAAGTGAGCCCCTGAAACTGTGGCTGACGGTACAGAGACCCTACGGCGCTGGTGACACTGGATGACAGTGTTGGTATGGTTGGGCCGTGAGGGGGTCGATACGCACTAGCTGTGTAAACAGCAGTCTTCTCCTCTCTAAGTAAACTACATTGATTACCTCAGTGGGAATCAGGAAGGTAATCAGCTAGAGGGGATCGACATACCGATACTCCCTAAGACCCCCTAAACAACCTCCCAGGGAAATTGACTTGGTGTCGATAGAAACACTGAATGTAATGAAACAGATGATATCGTAACGTCCGATGGTGAAAATGCATCGTGTGCTTTTAAGATACTTTTAATCTATTTCATGTTACCGACGACAACACATTTAACCATTAGAGAGGAGCACCCCTACAGCCTAGGCTGTATTGAACCCTAGCGGGGGAAGAAACCCCCCACCCACCGCCCCCCATGACCCACCTGCAGGAGCTGCTGTTTCAGCTTCTGCATCTCCGACAGATTGAGTTCGCTGAACAGGTCCGACACCGGCAGCAGCCCCTCCCCCTTCCGGCCGGGGCGGTACTCCCCGTTCATCTTCACCAGCCCCGTGACTCCGACCCCGTTCAGGTGGCCGTTGCAGCGGTTGCTGTCCTCGCCTCCTCCGTTGCCGTTGGCGGTGGTGGGCGAGGTACCCGTGCCGTTGCTGCTCGCCTCCTCGGGGAACTTGAGGCCGTCCACGGCGGTGAGCGCCAGGTGGGCGCCGGCCCCGTACACCACGCTGTCGCTCAGGCTGATGTGGTGGGCCAGCTCCTTCCTCAGGCTGTTCTTCTGCTCCCGCTCGCTCTTCAGGGCGTCCAGGGCCTCCTCCAGCTGGCCCTCGGAGATGTCCTTCAGACGCAGCGCGTCCTCCAGCTGGCTGTTCAGCAGCACCGTCTCCTCCTCCAGCACCTTGATCTCGTGCTTCAGACCCTCGTACTCCACCTGGGGGAGACGGACAGAGGGACGGAGGGACGGAGGGACAGAGAGACAGAGGGACAGAGAGACAGAGAGACAGAGGGACAGAGGGACAGAGGGACAGAGGGACAGAGGGACAGAGAGACAGAGGGACAGAGGGACAGAGGGACAGAGGGACAGAGGGACAGAGAGACAGAGGGACAGAGAGACAGAGGGACAGAGGGACAGAGAGACAGAGGGAGAGAGAGACAGAGAGACAGAGAGACAGAGGGACAGAGAGACAGAGAGACAGAGGGACAGAGAGACAGAGGGACAGAGGGACAGAGGGACAGAGGGACAGAGAGACAGAGGGACAGAGAGACAGAGGGACAGAGAGACAGAGGGACAGGAGGACAGAGAGACAGAGGGACAGAGGACAGAGGGACAGAGAGACAGAGGGAGAGAGAGACAGGAGGACGGGACACAAACAGAGGAGAGGGTTAAGTCATATCGATAAGTCATATGTTTATGTTAGGATTCAGTTCAGTTAAACTGCCGTTTTATGTCATAAAATGGAATAAAAAATATGTTTTTGGGGTATGTAATATATTGTGTGTGATTCTATCACAGAGACTGCCAATGGCCCCGGGCCTGAGCTAGATTACTCTTCCTGCTACGACTGGTGGATTGATGATTCGCTTGCTTAGTCAAATGTATTGATTGTAAGTCGCTTTGGAATAACGCGTGTGCAAAATGGCCAACAATGGAAATGATTGTGCAAGCGTTACTGTAAGACTTGCCCGAGGATGACTACGTGTGAGGTAAGCCTTAATGGGGATGACAGAGAGAGAGAGAGGTGGTGGAGGTAGACATCACAGGACAGGCTCATTGTAAGGCATCGATAGCTGAGTCAGTGCAGTGGGCCGCTGGGGTGACGGAGGTCATGGTGTTGGGGGGCGGTGCTGACCTGGTTCTGTTTGAGGGTGGACACTAGCTTCTGCAGGGTGATGTTCTCCTCTTCCAGCTCCGTGTAGTCCTGCAGGAGGCGCGCCTCTCTGAACTTGTACTCCCTGATCTCCTCCCTCATACCTCTGCGCTGGAGCTCCAGCATCTCGTTACTCTGCGACACACACACACACACACACACACACACACACACATAAGCATGCACACACACACATACACAAGCACGCACACATACACACACACACACACATATAAGCACGCACACACACACACACACACACACACACACACACATACATACACACACACACACACACACACACACGCACGCACACACACAGGAGACAGGGAGAGGAAGTCAGGTTATATGTTTGAAACAATCATAACGCGTCATAAAGTTTTTACTATGCAGTGAAATACATGGATGAGTTTGGTGCTGCTGGATCTTAAGCCCCAGTCCAGAGACCATCAAACACACACACACACACACACACACACACACTCACACACACACACACACACACACACTCTCACTATCTCTGCTGATGCCCTGATGATGATGATGAGGCAATCTATAGTTCAGAGACTCTTCGAAGACTCTTCACGAATTGCTTCGCCTGAGTAGAAAGCAGAGAGTCAGCATTCTCACTCTCTTTGCTAGATCATTCCTTTTGGCCGATTGCAGCCGGCACCCAAACACAGACACAGAGATCTGCAGAGCAGCCCCGGTAGATCGGATGATATATGGATTGGAGAGATTCCAGTAGTGACCACAAATGTGATAAATCTGGAGGATGTGTTACAACGCAGGGGAGATGAAGAGGCTCAGCGAAAGCGCAGCATTTCCTTACACCTGTAAAACGTCACGACTTTACATGAAAGCAAGAAGGCCACTTTAACACTGAGATATGCTACGGCTCCAGTTCCCATCCCTTCAAAAGGAGTCTGGTCCAATTTTCTGCAGACAGGAATAAAGTATAGGGAATCCTGCAGTAAGAGCATTGGCTATAAAGCATTGGGCTTTATAGCCAATAAATCTGCATGGATTTCCAGTGCAGCAGCCTTGAGGGCATGGCTCTGTCTGTGGCTGGGGATAGGCTGGCAGGACGGGCCGTTTCTGTGTATCCTGAAAACTATCCATCATTTATAATGAAGTCCAAACATGTCTAGCAGAATCCCTCTGTTACTAGACAGAGCAGAGAAGAGAAGCTTCCCGTATTTATACAGTGTAATAACTCAGACTTGAGTGTGTGTGTGTGTGTGTCTGTGTGTGTGTGTGTGTGTGTGTGTGTGAGTGTGAGTGTGAGTGTGTGTGTGTGTGTGTGTGAGTGTGTGCGTGTGTGTGTGTGTGTGTGAGTGTGAGTGAGTGTGTGTGTGTGTGTGTGTGAGTGTGAGTGTGTGCGCGTATGTGTGTGTGTGTGTGAGTGAGTGTGTGTGTGCGTGTGTGTGTGCTATTGTGTGTGTATGTGTGCATACCGTACAGTACCGTGTGTGTGCACATCTGTGTGTATACTGTATCTGTGTGTATACTGTACTGCACGGTTTCTCTCACTCATCGCTCCCCCTATGAGGAAGCTCAGCCATCTGTATCCTCTGATCTCTGATCAGTGCTCAGGGCTTCTTGTTTCCTCTCTCCTCAGTAAAGCTGCTGAGTTGCTCCCTGCCTGCCTGCCCGGCACAGTGCTCCCATATTCTATATATATACATGGCAGAAGTGCTGACTGACCCAGACCGTGGGCCGGGGCAAGCCCGAGGAAGCGCGAGCAGAAGAACAGCCTGAGGAAGGAGCTGGCCCACCACATCAGCCTGAGCGACAGCGTGGTTTACGGGGGCCGGCGCCCACCTGGCGTTCACCGCTGTGGACGGCCTCAACTTCCCCCGAGGAGGCGAGCAGCAACGGCACGGCCTCGCCCACCGCATGTTGTCATTGTCATGATCTGTGGTCGTATCGATCGAGGTACTTGATGATCGCAACCTTTTTCCCCAAACGGTTGTTTGTTGTCTCATTACATATTCATGCCAATGGCCCCGGGCATTAGGGATGAGCTGTGTATGAAGTCCAGGGAATTACGGGCCAATTATCTGTTGTGATTGTCTGTTGAGGCTGAGGTAATCAGGGGCTTCCAGGCTGACGCAGGGTCAGGGGCAGTGCAGCCCCCCCGACCACTGGCACTGACCCCACCATGGGACACAGGCCAACACGGCCTGGGAGTCACCGCACAGTACAGTGCAGCAGGCCGAGCAGTATTGTCCACAGTACAGTGCAGCAGGCCTAGACGTATTGTCCCCAGTAGCCCCAGTGCATCCAAAACAGATGCAGAATGATATACTGTTATTCTTATTCCTGATCCATATTATCTATGAATCTCTAGAATGGGTAAGAAGAGCTGCGCTCCGAGGCACAGAGGACAGTACAGCACACCAGAACAGCTACGGTATGATGTCTCCATCTTTTAGGTCTCCAAAGGGACAAAAACATCTCCTCCGCGATTCCCTTAAACTTCTAACACCTATCCTAATCACGAGAGAGCTGTGAGGAGAAAAAAAAACACAATCCAGTCAAAAAGGCTCCGCGTGCATCTTACACTGTTGGGTATGTTAACGGGCGCTCTCTCTACGCCTGCTAAATGCCCCAAAATGTAAACGTGATGTCTCTAAATGTCTCTATTTCAGTCACTTGCACCACACAGGCTGTTGAATACCATTCATTGCGGAAGGTTTCGTTGTCTCGCTGTGCTGTTTGATGGATCATATCAGGACCGCCTCCATCGCTCGCAGTACGTTATCTCACATGAGGGTTGCCGGTATTGGGTTGAAATACTGTTGATGTGAAAGTTCCTGGAGCTCCACATCCTCCGTCTGATGAGTTGCCATCAGACACCGCTGAGGCCTCTTGTTTGGCTAACAGCATCTGTCTGGCAAATTCAAGAGAGACTGCTGCTGATTACTCTGTCTGCACCACACGGGCTAATGAAGCCCACACAGGCAAACAACACCGCTAACGAACAGCATCAAAAGACCACAGGATCCGCCCCCCCCTCCCGCCGCCCGCCCGGTTCGCTAAGCAAACACTAGACAGCTGCGCGTGACGAGGGGATGTGTATGAGACTGTGTAATGGGCTTATGATGAAGACATCTCACACACACTTCACACACACACACTTCAGTCTGAAGATGAAAGGCCATCGCTTTTGTATCGCAGCCAAAATGTTCATTCAACATCAAGAGGGCCGTCCCTGCACAGCCTCGGTGATGATGATGATGATGATGAACAGTTCCATTGCCTGTAATGTAACCGTTCCGAGTGTTTGAGACTTTGCCTTTATTTAACGCACGATCGGACATCTTTGAAGTCTTAGCCAATATTTCCCTGTTTTCTATGGCGTTATTTTTCTTGACGAGGTACATTTTTGGAATGGTTGTTGGAGTCACAACTGAAGCAGACACAGTAACAAACCCACAGTGACTGAGCGTGAGTTCAGAGTGACCCCGGCATTCCTGCTAACAGCGAGTAGCTAATCTGACTGGTGAATGAGATGCTGCGTGCCCCCCTGGCTGAGGGGGGTGTGGGGGGGGTAGGGGTAGTGGGCTGGGTAGTTGGGGGGTGCGGCGGGGCCGGGGCGCTGTGTGATCAGAGACCCCTACGCCCAAACCCCCCCCCCCTCCCCCACTCACACACACCCCCCCACCCGGCTCGCTCAGAGCTGCACATGTGCCGAGCTCAGGGTATTTCTCTTATTCCCCAGCTTAGCACCGGATTTGCCCTCCACAATGGGGTCGTGGCCACAGCGTCTGACCCTGGCCCGAACCCCTGCCTCTTTGACTGCTGACACACGCACGCACAAACACACACACACACACACACACACACACACACACTCATGTACACACTCACGTACACACACACAGACACACACTCACGCACACGTACACACACACACACACTCATGTACACACACACATACACACACGTACACACACACACACACACACACACACACACACACACACACCCCTTCAGAGTGGGAGTGACCCCATGACCTCTAGATATCACACAGTAGAGAACCAACCACACATCCAACAGAGAGCCTATAGGCCAAGAGAGATCATGTTAGTGGGGACACACACACACACACACGTGGGGGTCCTGGGAGGGGCTAGGTGGTCACCTCTCGGAGCTCCTGATGCAGGGCGCCGAGCCTCTCGTTCTCGGCCTGGGAGTTGGAGGCGTCCGAGCGGCTGGTCTTCAGCTCCGTCTGCAGCTCCAGCACCCGGCCCATGTAGTACGCCTCCTTGGACGCCGACTCCTGCAGCAACGTCTCCTCGTTGGTCTCCCCGTCCTCCGCCACCTTGCGCTGGTTGGAGTAGGCCTGGCCGAACGCCTGGGGGAGGGAGGGGGAGGGAGGGAGGGAGGAGGGAGGGAGAGAGAGAGAGAGAGGGAGGGAGAGGGAGGAAGGGAGGGAGGGGAGAGAGAAAGAGAGAGGGAGGGAGGGTGGGGGGGGAGGGATGGAGAGAGAGGGAGAGAGAAAGAGACAGAGAGAGAGAGGGAGGGAGCGAGGGAGAGAGAGAGAGAAGTGTTAATGTCTCTGTCATCATCTCTACAAGGCGGGGTTGTAAACAAAGGGGAGGCTGTCAGTGTTTATGAATTATTCAGAATAATGCATATTTTGCAATTGAAAACATGTACCAAACACTTCGGAGGCGGTGTCGGAAGAGAGCATGACCCCTCGTCTCCACCAGGGGGATCTCTCTCTCTCTCCCACCCACCCACGCGGCACACCTGCAGGGCTGTCTGCCCCTCGAAGGTGTGTGAGATGATATTTCAGCCCTCTTGCTGTGATCAATAGACACCCTGTTCCCATTCTCCTGACACGGGTTTTCACGCCGCTCAGACCTGCCCTGTCATGACAAAGGATGCCTCGCTTGATTGAGGAAATCAACACAGCGGTGATCAACAGAAGAAATAACACCCCACAGGGGCCAGTGACCCCTGGAAATAAGCCATGTTGGAAAGGTGGATCCTGTTCGTAAAGGTTGTCACTATCGGGGCTGTGCTGCGAACCGAATGTTGTGTACACGGTCTAGTGCAGGAGTGTAGAGTACATGTGCGGTATTTCCACCAGGAACAAAGCCACATGTGTGGTTATTTCAAAATGGCTGCAGCAGTCTATAATCAATGGCTCCATAAAGACCTCCCGCTACCCTATCCCTCAGCAGGTCTACATGTAGGGTGTTACATGTCTGACAGTTACGCCTGAGAGGGGAGTACCGCAAGTCCCTTTCCATCACAGTGAAACTAATAGCAGGTGTTGGAGCCAAAAAGCTTTATATTATTATTTCTGGAAAACCTTTCTTGAATGGTATTTTGAAAGTGGTACTTTGGCCCATCTATCTAAAAGATAGAGATCTATATGATTTTTATTTTTAAATTGGGTCTCTCCCAATCTAAGGACAATATGGATTTCTCCTTGCTTGAGTTTGATGAGTCCTGACACGTGAGGGTGCGACACCGTTTTTCAACCACCGCCACTATCTAACACATCAGAGTAAGATTTGTTGTTACATCTTTTTGTTTGATCGAACATACAACATATTTTTCGTTATATTTCAATTCAGAGAACTTGATATTTTGCTTGATATAACTTTGCTACTGAGCTCAGATCGGGGATAGGCCCGACCTAGAAGAGACACACATACAAACATTGACACGCGTACATACCACACCACGCAAACATGTTAATTTTGTTTGTTACTTTGAATATAACTTTGGATTTTAAGACGACTTTGATTCATGGAAAGATTCGGAGTTTTGGTTGCAGACGGATTAACGAGAAACAACAGGTGCGTTGGAACCAACGCCCACTCATGCCAGGACGATGGTTAATTTGATAGACATGATAGCCATCACAGCAGGTGTAACTCTGAGGGGAGTAAACCTATTGTACATAACGCAATTTAATTCAAACTGAGTGTGTGTGTGTGTGTGTCTGTGTCTGTGTGTGTGTCTATCTGTGTCTGTGTCTGTGTGTATGTGTATGTGTATGTGTATGTGTATGTGTATGTGTGTGTGTGTGTGTGTGTATGTGTATGTGTATGTGTCTGTGTCTGTGTCTGTGTCTGTGTCTGTGTGTGTGTGTGTGTGTGTGTGTGTGTGTATGTGTATGTGTATGTGTATGGGTATGTGTATGTGTATGTGTATGTGTATGTGTATGTGTATGTGTCTGTGTCTGTGTCTGTGTCTGTGTCTGTGTCTGTGTCTGTGTCTGTGCGTGCATGCGTGTGTGCGTGCGTGCGTGCGTGTGGGTGTGTGTGCAAAACCCTAAAGACGATAATGTGCTTACTGGTCACTGAGAGCCTGAGGCTCACCTCCGGAGTAGAGCTCAGTGCCCAGGAGAGTCAGTGTTACTGGGCCAGTGAGACAGCTGAGAGGGGTCTGGTGATAACGAGGAAGAACCTGAGCTCATACCAAGAGGCTTACTGTATGTGGACGGTACTATAACCTTACTAAGATTCAGATATTATCTTCAGAATGACGCTTGACCTACAGTCACACACACACACTTTTCTCAAGCTCCTCCAAGGTACTGTGCGTTGTTCAGTGCCTCAGATCTATTGGCCAGTAGAATGACATTGCATCTGGTGATAACATGGAGAGAGGGGAGACAGGAAGAAGCTCTGGACTCTAAAACGGTAAGTGGACTGCACTTATATAGCGCCTTTATCCAAAGCGCTTTACAAACGGCCTCTCATTCACCCATTCACACACACATTCACACACCGATGGCGGCAAGCTACCGTGCAAGGCGCCGGCCCGGCCCGCTCACTGGGAGCAATTTGGGGTTCAGTGTCTTGCCCAAGGACACTTGGACATGTGGCCAGCCGGGGCTCGAACCGCCGTTCTGCCAACCTTGCGATCATTAGACGGCGGCTCTGCCTCCAGCACCACAGCCGTCCCACAGGACTCTAACGTCACTGTGCTGTGATAGTCTCAGTGGTGGTGCACCTTCCCTCAAGGACCATACCCTGCCGGAGTTCACCCCTAAGAGCTGGAGAGAGAGACTCTTCCGATCGTTTATTTAGTAATGCAAGACCATGGTATTTTTTTCCGACCCTAGCCGTAATCACCACAACATTTCCACAGAGAGATGACTCATTGATCGGATACAAGCCTGTGTATTATCGGACATGATGTCCCTTTCAAAGGGTTCCCGCTTCCGCTATGCACCATTTCTCCCCGCCACCCTTTACTGCCTATTTACTTTATTTCGGTTCACATCATGACAGTAAGTGTCGACTAAGCAGTGTGCTGCGTTTTGAGGTGCGTTTGTGGACATGGGTAATTTATCATGGTTCCATTCGTTCTGCTTCAGTACAGATCTTAATACCGTTCACTAGGGAAGGAGCCTGATGGAGGAAGTAGCCTCTTCGTCTCAGCGAAGGGGGAAAGCTGTTGTGAATTAAGGAGCAATCTTATGTTGCAAAATATGGTTTTATGTACACACACACACACACACACACGCACACACAATCTGATGTATCAGCCCATGAGAAGTTACCATTTTGGAGCATCTGTCATGTTTGATTGCATGTGTGGAGGAGATAGTGTTTGTGCATGTAACTCAGTATTTACTGTATTACAATGCTTTGCATTGCTATGTGTGTGTGTGTGTGTGTGCGTGTGCGTGCCTGTGTGTGTATTTGTGCAAGTGTGTGTGTATACAAGTGTGTGTGTGTGTGTGTGTGTGTGTAAGTGAGTGTACGTGTGTGAGGGCGGATGAGATAAAGGGAATTAACAGCAGGAGGGGTTTCCATTAGCCACGTCTGACAACTGATTCTACTTCCATCTCCACGGTAACCACGGAACGCTCCAGGGTGGGTGGCGGCGTTAAAAACCGACCACACAATGGAGCCAGTCAGCGATGATGACAGCAGTCATTCATAACGTCTCCTCTCACAGTCAGCGCCACTGAATAGACTGGAGACCCTTCTGTCATTGTCATTCAACCAGAAGCTACCTACGCTACAGATGACACAGAAAGAGTCACCTACTCCATTCAACTCTATCATCTCATCAGGGTGAAGTCGGTCCACTCCACACCATACTGTAGAGTAGACACTGATTGCCATACAGAGGGGTCGTTTGTTTTTTCCATCTGCTAACAGCGGTACTCGCATTACGTGGACAAAGCCGCAGACAAATGATGTTTGCCTAGGGATACCTAGACACCCACGGACAAATAATCAACACACACAAACAAATAAACAGAAGAAGAAGTCAGTCACCAAGGAGGTGCCGCTGTCTGGCAGTCACAAAAGACCCATTGATGTCTCTCTCTCTCTCTCTCTCTCTCTCTCTCTCTCTCTCCCTTTCTCTCTCCCTCTCTCTCTCTCTCACTCTCTCCCTCTCCTGGGAACCACTGAGTGATTCTGTTAGTGATTAGACGGGAGGCCCACTAGAACAAAAAGCTGTGAGTAATTCGGGATTGAGGAGGGTGAAGGGCGGCGCAGGCAGCTGGCAGTGTTGCATTGAGATGAAGGCCTGTCAACATTCACCCACCCAGGCTGGCAGGGGCTGGGGCCTGGGAGCAGGAGGCTGGAGGCCGGGAGCCTCGAGGCTGGCCTGGGCATCACTCTTGTGGGCCCCGCTAGCCACCCGCCCCACCCTCCCCCCTGGAGGACAGACAGCCAGACCTGGAGCAGGAGGATGGAAACTGGCCTGGCCCCAATCTCAGCCACCCCCCCCACTCTCCCAAGGCCGCCGTCTTGCCCCATCTTGGCTGTCTGGCCCCGGCGTTGGCTATGGGCAGGGGGGGGGAATCAACCCATCCAAACGTGTGTCTTGCTCACCCAATCAAAAGTTGAATTGTTGATATTCCGGGGGCGTGTTTGATATTTAATCGCATGTTTGTATTTACTGTAGGTCCGTATACTATGTCTACTTATCTACTTAGCACTGCCCATAACCATAGCCACCGCCGGCTTTGCTACCCACCCATCCCCCCCCTCCGCCCCACTGCCTGCCCACTAGCCTTGCTACCCCATACCCCCCCACCCCCTGGCCGCCCGCTGGTCTTGCTACCACAACCCCCAACCCCCCCTCCCTTTCCCCTGGAGGACAGGCAGACAGAGCAGGACTATGATGATTCAGTGATTCAGCACTGTTCATCCACATGGCTCTTGGATGCACAACAGGCGAGGCAGATGGTTTTTCTATCAAGCAGGCCCCTTCAGAGGGGCGGGCGTCCATCCGTCTTCAAAGCCCGTCCGCTCCCTCCATCTGCTTTCTGTTACCCTCCACTGAAATCATCACACTCTGCGCTCCGCTGCTCCCGCATGGGAAAGACCCGTGCTCCATCAGCTGTGTGAGACGCTGCGCTACTGTAAAAATAGCATCCTCATTACGTCTGTACTGTACAATGAAAAGCACAGTATGACATTTTTACATTTTTGTCATTTAGCAGACGCCTTATTCCAAAGCGACTTACAATCGATACATTTGACTAAGCAAGTGAATCCTCAATCCACCAGTCGTAGCAGGAAGAGTAATCTAGCCCAGGCCAGCGGCCACTGGCAGTCGTCGTGATAGAAGAAGAATGAATCATTTTTCTTTTCTTTTTTTAAGCTGACACTGGAGAAACAGTACAAGGGGGGCAGTAGACGTCTTAGGAGACACAGTATAGGGGGAAGCAGGTGTCTCAGGAGACGCAGTGCTGGGGGGAAGTAGATGTCTCAGGAGGAGCAGTTAAGGTGTAGCCTGAAGAGATGGGTCTTCAGTCTCCAATGGAAGATAGGGTATAATTAAATGCATACATACAGACATACAGACATACAGACAAACAGACATACATACATACATACATACATACATACATACATACAGTATGCTTACATGCAAACCCTCCAGTGCAATCTGCTATATCAGAAGGCCAATGACGATGAGTGCTACATCAAGAGTGATATGCTATGTCAGAAGGCACATGTCACGTCGACGATGTCGAAATGTGAGGATGTTTAAAGGGTAATGTAATCTCCCAGGGAGGGTGAGAGGAATACAGAGTTAATGAGGTATAGACTGAAAACCCCATCACAGATTCTAGCCTCAGGCTCCTGTCCTGGGCCTTCTGTGTCTCTCTGTCTGAGAGTAGAGGGCCTACAACAAAAGCAGCCCTCTTCTAGATATTCATCCCTGAGGTCAGGATCAAGAGCAGGCTGGTGTGTGTGTGTGTGTGTGTGTGTGTGTGAATGTGCAACCCCCCCTTCTCTGTGGTCCGACAGACGTGGTAGTATGTGGAGTGCCACCTTGAAATCCTTCCCCCCACCTGCGACAGATTCTAATGATTCTAATGTGAGCCGATGTGTGTGTGTGTGATGTGTTCAACATTGAACTCCTTCCCTCCCGTGAGGGCTGTGACAGACCCCTAATGAGGACTCGTGTGTGTGTGGTGTGTGTGTGTGCGACCGCAAATCCCTTCCCCCCCCCCCCTCCGAAACAGAACCTGACGAGGAGTCCCGGGACGGCCCCAGGCCATTTTTAGACACAATAGGGGCGCAGCAGGGACCGAACTGAACCACTTCTGCAACAGTGATTAATCTCCAACCCTAACCTCCATGGTAAAGCACTTCCATGGTCTACTAGGGAGAAACACACACACACACACACACACACACACGAGCATGAACTCCCTGGCCATGTCTTCTGACAACACCTGGGTGACAGGAGGAGCGTCTCAGCACACACAGGAGTATACAGAAGTACACTCAGGAGTAGAGTATATCAGAAGTACACAAACATAAAGAGAGCTCTTTCTGTAAAGAGGAGTGATAGTGACAAACACACGATACACAAACTAGAACTTTGACCAGTGTGGTGTTTTTTCTCTACAAAAGAAAGAGCTGTTGACTTCATTCACATCAACAAACACGAGGCCTCCAGGATATGAACAAAATATCACATCGGGATACGTTTGCTAGATATCGCGATGGCGATATATGAGTTGCTATACACCAAACACTCGGGCGAACACTTATTATTTCCACTGGACCAGGTTGAAAACAAGTGTCAAAGTTAAGAACAGTATCTGAATATGATAACCAATCTAATTTAATTATAGTGAGTCATACAGACAGGCACTACAAGCACTACTGGCCAGATGGTTGGCTCAGGGTCTGCGTTGGGGATTTCAGCACCACGGAGAGAGACACACGTACCACTGGGGAGCCATCCAGCTGTGAGCACCCTGAGGACGGCTGTGTGTGTGTGTGTGTGTGTGTGTGTGTGTGTGTGTGTGTTTGTGTGTTTGTGTGTTTGTGTTTGTGTGTGTTTTCGTCATTTAGATTTAGTGCATTATAGAGCAGTGTGCCGTGTGTGTGTGTGTGTGTGTGTGTGCAACTGTGTGTGTTGGGGTGTGTGTGTGTGTGTGTGTGTGTGTGTGTGTGTGTTTGTGTGTGTGTGTGTATGTGTGTGTGCCAGAGTATCTTCTTCTAAGCTTGTAATTGTAAGAGACGCATATTCAATTCAACATCTACTCGCAGGGTTTGCACTCACTCATAACTCATAAGAAGCATGTGTCAGGCTTTCATCCGTTCTCATTCATCCTCCATTGAGGTATATTTAATATTCAAGGTCCAGTAAGTAACATTCAAGCTTTCTAAAAGCGTCCTAATGTCCTTTCTAAACGTATTAGACGTGTGCATGCATGTGTGTGCACACACACACTTAATGATTAATGATCCCTTTCCTTTCATAGCATCACTTCTGGTACAGTTCAGTAGTGTCTCTGTCCAGACAAAGTCATCACAGCTGGGCTGTTACGCCATCGTGTCCAACAGCAGGATGGGCACAGAGCAGCTCTGCCAGGCTGCCAGGCTGAAACACCAAAGCCCTTAAAGAAACAAGGGCAGGCAGGCCAGGCTGCTTTAGTCCCAGGGCAGTGTGGGATACGTCAAACCTCCAGTCAGTTATACAGGAAGACAAACATCAGACAAACAAACTGGATGGATTGTTGTTCACTCTGTTTGACCAGGATACATAAAGACATGTTATGTTCTTTGGGATGTGTAATTCTTTCAGAAGGGGTGCAAGGTTTTAGCCCTAACCCAACAATTAATAGTTATTTAGAACGTTTTGTGGACAGAAACTCCAAAATGGATGGCCACCAGCACAGTACACACGTTCAAGAAGGTGGTGCCACACTTTACTGTAATGTACTTGAATT
>NC_137684.1:23522875-23655375 GCF_963989245.1 Nansenia antarctica | reverse complement strand
TCATCGTCACACACTGCTGTCCAAAGACACTACCACAGGGGTGATGTCAGCACCAGTGGTTCATTAGGCTCATACAAGCCCGCTGTGTTTGGATCCTCTCTGTGTGTGACTGTGACGTCACTACCGCTCGGCGTGTTTTTCAGTTGCTAGTTGCTACACACCCCAGGAATGCTGCTGGATGGATCATGAGGTAGCACCTGTTCTGGTCCACACACTGACAACAGATGGTGCCAAACCAAACGTCTGTTAGGATGGGTTCTGTACTGTAGTACTGCATGCTGCTATACTCAGTACTCAAGTTGTAAAAGAAAATCAGGGGGGATGGTGGATTTTATCATATGGGGACAGCTTTAGCATCCCCACAGCGTCAGTGACTTGGTAATGTCATTGCATGTGTGCGTGCCCCCTCCCTCACCCACAGTATTTTACTCAATATGCGCAAAACTAAATGTTGAAATGGCAGTAATACCACGTTCATTGATAAAATGACATAAGGGGTGGAAAGGGGGGATGGCAGTTTTAGAAGGGGGATGATTTTGACCGTTTTTATTTCAGGGGAGGATGCCATCCCCCCTCATCCCCCACTCAACTCGAGTGCTGGCTATACTCAAATTGCTCCAGATCCTCAGAGGTTTCTTCGCTAGCAAATCGACTGTATTTGTGCCAATTGACTTGATCTGCAAGAGGACAATTGGGTTCGTTAAATAGGTTAATGGGTCTGGTTTAGTGTATGTCTCATAACAGGGCCTTCGCTGCTGGCTAGATGAGACAGTGGAAGACAGACCCTCTGACCTGAATCGGCATCAAAACACTCTGAATGACTGTGTGTCTGTGTGTGTGTGTGTGTGTGTGTGTGTGTGTGTGTGTGTGCTTGTGAGTGTGCGTGTGTGTGCCATTGTCCATGTGTGTGGGTGTGTGTGTGTGTATGACAGTATGGGGGGTGGGGGCAGCAACAGGGAGACTGTATCCCCATAGGACCCCTCCTCCCAAGGTCATTAGTGAATAACGGCCTCCAGCTACTCCTCTGCCCCCGTCCTCCACGGAGGGTTGGTGGAATGAGAAACATGAGACGTGACATCCATGGTACAGTTGTGACTGTAGGAGCTCTGAAGCTGGCCACGGATTTGTGTTATGATCGTGCAAGACGGTCCTAGTGGATATTTCACTCAATAATGAACAAAAACATGTTTTTTCCTGCTTTGAAACCTCATACCAATCGAGATCAGTTATGAATGAATTAGATTGTTTTGCGAAAGACTGAGACACATTATCATAAGACAAAGGCAGCTGAGATTAGATTTGGAATGTGCCTGAACAATCAACAAGGGGGAATTCTAGCCTACTTCTTAGAAAACGATCACAACAAATGACCAATTAAAATTGTGCAGCGAGAGCATTGAGGTGCTTAGGTGCTACAACAAAAGTGTATTGTGAAAGAGAGAACGGTGTATTCTTTTCGCAGTGCCTTCAGAGTTTGCGGGGTTAGGCAGCAAGAACAGCTGAAGTAGGGCAGTGATCGATACAGACGCCTGCAGACACACACACACACACACACACACACACACACACGTGTGTACACATACACATACATACACATACACACACACACACACACATACCACCACACACCACAAACCACACACACCACACACACACACACACACACACACACACACACAGACAGACACACACACACACACACACACACACACACACAGGCGAGGGGAGTTCACTTCCCTCTCCAGAGTGATTTCACTGCAGCAAAAAGAGCTTGTTGAAAACCCTCCTCCTCCTCCCAGCACCCCGGGCGGCTCTCCTCTCCTCCCAGCATCAACAAGGAGGACCTTGTTACTGTTCCTCATGTGAGGATCACACGCTAAGGAGGGGACACATAGGGACACAAAAAGCAACTGACAAGATCGAGTAAACAGGCTATGGACTTTTTAAGACGCCTCACTGACAACACGATGATCATGATATTGGCAACAATGAATGTTTCCCCATAACATGTATCCATTTTCATATTCATTCATCCATTCCTTTACTCCATATTCTGAACCCACGCTCTGTAAAGTATAATCAGTCATGTTCATCGATGCTAGGGGATGTTTTTCATTATCTGAAACGCCTGGAAACGGTGCAGACTGTGTAGCTTTAAATGCTACATCACTTTCCTCTCCATCTGCCGCCCGCCCTCCCTCCCGCTCTAACGCTACTACGCTGTGACCCACCCCCCTCCCTCTCCTACTGAGTCAACACCGTCACAAAGGCCTGAATCAACAAGAAGACCCGTTTTCGGTGAAGCATGACGAGTCAGTGTCATCCCAGTCCACAGCCCCCCATCCCTGTATAACATAACATCCACACCCAATACACACACACACACCCCCAACACAAACACAACACACTAGCCTTCCCGCCACCCACCCCCCCCACCCACCACACACACACACACACACAAGCACACATACACACACACACACACACACACACACACACACACACACAGTTCCCTCCCTCTAATTTTCACCCATCAAATCACCCAACCCCCCACCAGAAATCCCCGCCCAAGTACAAGGGAGGGCAGACCACAGCTCATCTGTATTCTCATCTGCTAAACCATTCTACTTCTCACTGTAGGGCATCATATCCACAACCAACACACTACCATCTCCATATAAACCACAACCAACACATTATCATCTCCATATGAACCACAACCAACACATTACCATCCCTATATGAACCACAACCAACACATTACCATCCCTATATGAACCACAACCAACACATTACCATCTCTATATGAACCACAACCAACACATTATCATCCCTATATGAACCACAACCAACACACGACCATCCCAACCCTCCTTGTATAGTATAGTAGTATAGTATAGTAGATAGTGTACATAGCCTTTATTTATGTAAACCAGCTCTTTTCCCTTCTTGTTTTTAGTCTTTTTTCCAAGCACCAGGGGAGCCCCCCCTCCTAAATTTCATTCATTCATTCATATATGAACCACAACCAACACACGACCATCCCAACCCTCCTTGTATAGTATAGTAGTATAGTATAGTAGATAGTGTACATAGCCTTTATTTATGTAAACCAGCTCTTTTCCCTTCTTGTTTTTAGTCTTTTTTCCTAGCACCAGGGGAGCCCCCCCTCCTAAATTTCGTTGTATGGTACCTGTACTGTATTAATGACAATAAAGACCATTCATTCATTCATTCATTCATTCATATATGAACCACAACCAACACATTACCATCTCTATATGAACCACAACCAATACCTACTTTAGGCTTGACAATGCCAACACCCTCCCAACATTTCAACAGGCCCTCAAAACCCACCTCTTCAAGCTCGCCTTCACCAGTTAACCCTCTCCCCCTCCCCTTCCCATGTGTCCCCAGACCCCTATACTTTCTTTTATTTCTTTTTTGTTTCTTTTTATTATTACTACATGATCTTTTCAGTTTGTAAAGCGTCTTTGAGTGTCTAGAAAAGCGCTATATAAGTCTAATGTATTATTATTATTATTATTATTATTATTATTATTATTATTATTATTATTAATGATTCTATCTACCTTTATTTGAGTTGATTGGTGTTCCAATTCTTTCCAACAGACAGTATAACTACCATAGTGGAGTCTGGCCCAAAAGATCCCCATCATGTCAGACACTGGGCCTCAGTTTCTATCCATGGAGGCTGAAATACAATTACCAGATCTCATCTGTTTTTCCCTCCACTTTATCCATCACTGCTGGTCGGTGGTCACTTTAAATAAATCGACAATTGTGTTTCGTATGTTTCTCTTTACGTACTGCCTGGTAAGCAGCCCCAATGCGATGCATCTCAAACATAATACATTTGAACAACATAGGAGCAAAAAAAATAATCTATGCATATTTCCCTCTAAGTCCAGCCAGGGGGGGCCACAAGGGAGTCTCTCTGAAGCTGGTGTGGGGGAGGGGGGGGGGACGGGGGGGGACTTAGTGGTTGGTGGTTGGTAGAGAGGAGCTGGAAGGAGGGAAGGAGGGAGGGAGGGAGGGAGGGAGGAAGTGGGAGATGAGAGACTTAGAAGGGGGAGGGGGGTACCATCCAATATCGATTCAGACACCCCCCCCCTACCCTTGCTGATGTCAGGAGGGAGGAGGAGAGCAGGGTAATGAAAGCTGTAATGCATCCTTTCTCCCTCTCTCTCCTTATAGGCAGAGACAGAACAGGCTGAGTTACTGCCACAGACGTCCTCTCCTGGGACAGTAAGGCCCACGCCTTCCCTCTCCTCCCTGGGACCTTATGTGCTTGGAAAGGAGGAACACTCAACGGCACCAAGCTGAATCAGGAGATCAAAAGTATGGTTAATAAATCTCCTTTTCTCTCTCTCTCTCTCTCTCGTTTTTTTTTCTTTGATTATTTCTTTCACTCTTCCGATCCATGCCACTCTCAATCTGCCGGTGTCTCGATTCAGTCCCCTGAGACTTCTGTTCATCTCACACCCGTGTCAGTGTTGATCAAACAGCTTTATAATTCTGGTCATTCTAGTTTCAAGCATTAAGTTACTCTGTAATACAATCTCAGTAACTATTATAATATCTTATTAAGATAAGTATGGAGAAAAAAAGCTTGAAACAAGTGAAATGCTCTAAGATAAAAACTTGGTAAGAAAAAATATCTTGTCAAACAAAAAACAAGCACATTATTGCCTTGATTTAAGATATTTTACTTAGATTAAAATGTTTGCAGTGCACGTCTCAACGGCGTTCATCAAGTCCTTGAACAATTGGATTCACATACGATGATCAACTAGACTTATGCTAGACCACAATTGCTACGGTCTAATGGAGGGAAAGGGCTTAAAAGGTCCAAGGTGAATTATGCAGGAGGTTGTCTTGCTGTCTGAGAAAGTCTTCCTCTTCATCCTGCTAACTAAACTGACTTTGAGCAGGCCTCTCTGTGGACTCTATAATTCATGTTGTGAGAGGCATAGTCAAGGACCAGCTCCCATATAAACATGATTTATGTCGTCCAGAGATGGTTGAGTGCCTACCCCAGAACCTGAAGAGCAGTGGGAGTGCCTCTCCATCCATCATCCATAGTGCTAGTATTAGTAGCCAACCGGATATTTCTGTCTTAATGACCATTGTGGAGGCCTTGTGGGTAACAGTTGGTAACACCTTGTGTTCTCAGGAAAAATCACTTGATTTTATGGGTTTTCATTGATATCTTTTCTGGTGACGTAAAGCTTTAGGTTTCAGTCTCATGATTCATCAATAAATCATTCTCAGCCCAATGTGTTCACTTCAAACCGTTGATGGGGATGTCTTACGGCACATTTCTCAGTTGAAGCCTTAAGACTAAAAAACACATCCTGCTACAGGTTCCTTCATCAGGCCACTCACGCATCAGTCTTGAATGTGTGTGACAGCCTATCTCGGTCGAGGAGCCATGTCTAGGATGGACAGGATGTGTAGGATGACACCGAACTAATATCTGTTTGAAACACCATGCATTTCTTCAGATTCTGCTTTGAACACTGTGGCATCTTCTGTACGTGCAACCTACTGTATGCATGAGTGTTTTTAGGTGGTCAGCAACAACTCAAGTCCCTTGCTGCAGTGGCCCATAGTTAAGCCTACTGTGACTACACTGGTATCTGTAGATGATTTTTGGCCTTGTTGCTTCCCTGATGGAACAGTCATCACCAGCCACATCTCATCTCTGATTGGGCGCAGCACAGATCTTAACAGGGCCCTCTCCTCCCTCCACCAGTCAGCTTCCTCTGAGGGTCTTCTACCCAGAGACCACCCTAACGAGGAGGCAGCCGACCATGGGGTGATGATGGAGACTCCATCACTATGCTGCCACAACCCACACAGATAAACTATGAAGACCCCAGGGGAGTCAACCCAGAAGAACGTGTATGTACGAGGAGATGCGTGTTCCTGCTTTTAGCACAAACAAACACACTCAGTAGAGACTATTTCTGCCCTGTCCCGCGGGCCGCAGCAAAGCACACATTATGCAACAGTCGGTGGTGGCGAGCGTGGAAATAATCGAAGAGAAAAAGGAACGCATAGGCAGTTTGACTTTTCTATGGAGCAGCACTGTGAGCTCTTGTTCTCATGTCCTTTTCCGATTCTAGATCTTTCCCCAAAAAAACTACATACATGTAGTGAATTTCGAAGCATTGTCTGGTCTGACTACTGCTGTTTCCCAGGTACGGGAAAACGGGTTCACTACTGAGTCATGTATTGTCCAGTGGAATGTGTCAGTAAGAGTAGAGTTGCAGTGGAATGCTACAGCAGCATTCCCACTAGGGGCTGGTGATTGTAGTGATGAGGCCACAGCTCTGACTGACTGTGGTGTGACCTATAGTACTCTCTGAGAACGTAGCCACTCCGCATTGAGGCCCCCTCCGCACTGAGGCCCCCTCCACACTGAGGCCCCCTCCATGGTGAGGCTCTATCAATTCAGCACAGCTCTCAGAGCTCAGATCTGGTCCATAGGGGATTTCAACACGACTGCATGTTCACATGTTATAACATAATAACTCTTGCTTCGGATGCTCACCAGCAGAGACACCTGACACAGACACAACAGGAAATTGACTTTGTTTGAACAATAATAGGCAAACCTAGCTGTTCACCAAAGGAAATAAAAATGCAAAACGGAAAAAAGGAGATTCAATCTATAACGTCAACATTTCCAATCATTTTTTTATTTTTATTTTTTATCAGAACAAGAAATAGAGTTGGGATTCAGCTCCCAATCAATCCAGCAAAAACAATTCCAAGTTCCATTTGAAATGTCCTCGCTTGCATGACGACGGGCACATCTCAGAGGAAAAGGATGGATGGTGATAGTAGTGTTTCGTATTGTTGCAATGGGCGCCACACAAATGTAATATTCATAGAACCATATGATAGAGAGAGAGGGGGTGGCGGGGGTGGCGGGAAACAGCAGGCTTTCCTCCTGGGAAGTAATATCACTTCCATCAGGTCTGTCTGGCTGTCTATTATAGACAGACAAAGCCTCATACAGAATCTCATACAGACAGCAACTTTAAAATCAGGCAAGACAAAGACAGGTCAGGGACTAGCAGGGGCAGAGGCTGGCAATATGGTGGTGGTCTTTTTTCAAACCACAGCAACACTGAGCCGATATGAATCGTACTGCCCCTTAAAACTGCACTAGGCCGAACACGGTACGCAATCTCATTTGTCATAACTCATAATGTGATAATGATAACACACAGAACACTATGATATTATTATGGCTTTGAAACATACTTTAAAAAAGGACTTTAGAATATGTTCGATAAAACAATCCAGCGTCAAAGTGTGACAGCGTCAAAGTGTGAGGCAGTAGGCAGGGTAATGGCCAGGGTCAGATACAGAGACGCAGTACACAGTGGTGGGAGTTATAGGGCAGAGCCACATCCACTACAGTACTGCTGAGTGCTGAGGATGACTCAGACAAAGCAGCGCAGAGGGATACGCTGGAGAATGGACCACGCTAGCCGATGCTACCACTACCACACGCCTAGCGCAGAGAATCTACGATTCGGAGCCGACGTGAAGGTGTGAATCCATCAACTGTCATGGAGGAGTGTGTAAGGTGAACTATGTCTCATGTCTGTAATAAGTCACTGGGGAAGAGAGGCCTTACCCTGCCCGTCTCTCTCCGCTCTGCCTCGTCATCCCATTCATCATCACTCAACAAGGGATCCATATCCGCCAGGGATCACGTACAGGGAACTCTGCAGAGCGTTAGTCTGTCTCTTTATTTCTCTCACACACAAGTGTCGCTCTGCCAGCAGAGAGGGAAGCATGTACTATACACTACACACACACTCAAACAAACGATACATGAAATACTGCAACAAATTGAAATTGCGTTCAAAATGCATGTCTAGTAGATACTGTATAATGGATATATGGATATACTGCATAGTAAATATACAGCACCAAATCAGCAGATCGTGAATACAGGAATGATGGATAAGACTGATCTGCCATCTGAGTCAAAGCATAACACATATATGGTGTTCATGCCGTCCATCAACCATTAAAGAAGAGGACTGAAGGGAAACAGAATGAGAGAGACACTTATATCCATGCATGAATCCAATTCAATGTGGCGTGAGTTCCTCACCCTATAACAGGCTGCGTGGGTTATGTTATGATTACTTTTTAATCTGACCCGTATGTGCTCGGCGATGGACGAACAACACACACCCACACCCACACACACACACACACACACACACACACACACACACACACACACACACACACACACACACACATACACCCACCCACACACACACACATACACCCACACACACACACACACACACACACACACCCACACACACACACACACACACTCACACTCACACACACACACACACACACATACACATACACATACACACACACACACACACACACACACACACACACACAAACAGTCAGTGAAGTCTAGATCGGATCCCCTATCGAAAGTGAGAGAAAAAAGTCCAACCAATAGAGAAAACAGAAAAAGATAAGAGCAAACAGGAAGTGGACAGATGCTCTCCGCACCTCAGTTCTCATGTTCCTGAGGTCCGATGTTCTCAGATTAGCTGCAGTATGTAGCTACTGTATTGTACTGTATAATCAATACAGCTCTTTCAGTGTAAGTGAAGTATTGAACTGGCTTTGAGGGAATGAAAAGGCTAAAATTAAGATAATTCTTCAGCTCCTGGACAACAACAAAAAAAACATAGAGTAATTGATGTTAGAGACAAAAAGGTCAACGTACAAAATACTAAGTGAATGCATTGGGATTACATAAATATCTCCTTAAATCCCAGGACATGGTTTGAGTCTTAACCTTGGGGTTGTGTAAACAATGCACGGCTAGATGAATTCTGGGTCATAAACAATAACTGCGTTCGAGCCCGGCTAAAAATAATCTATTTGCTGTAGCTGCACTTCTAAATCATCAGGTTTCACTCAGTGACTGTGTTTCCCCCTCCTTTTACATTTCACTGCCTTGACCCAGCCTTACATTTGGATACGGTGCAGTGAAACTAAAACTTTACAAAAAGGCTTAAAACAAACAAACACAGATACACACAGATTCAGGACCACCGATACACCTTCTGAAGCTATCTCCATATCCCACTCTTTCTTTCTACTGCCCTATGCCTCCAGCCTCCATCTCCCATAGCCTACATCATAGGCTTACACATTTCCATAACGACCTTGGGTTTGAGCTCTGTCAGCATCTGCCCCTCCTTGCTTTATGCATGTATGCAGTAATGACTGAATGGGGTAAACACAAAGTCATACATTATTCAAACTACCAACTGCAGACACTGCCAACTGACGTCTCAATGCTCATATTAGAGTTGAGAGTTTCCTTACAGCAACACACTGCAGTAACCACTTAACCAACTAATGAAACAATGCGTCTCTTGAAGAGAGTATTTTGTTAAAGCTGTTCTAATCGATTACTTTCAACAAGGAAATAATACGGTGAAATAATACGGTGTAATGATCACTTCTCATAGAAGCGCCACAGAAGCGCCGCAACCATAGAGATAGACACAGTTAGACAGAAGGATCTTTTTTTTTTCTCCCTATACTTTTCACCATAAAGACAGATCTACCCAGACCCAGACCCAGACCTACCCATCCTGTGACGTCGATCGACCCCAGCCGGGGTGGACTGACGTGGGCCAAGAGAGAAAGAGCAGCCCTGGCAGACTTCTGGAAGTGGATCTGGGAAGGGAGGACCGATCCCAGACACTTCACCGATTCTTCATGAAAATGCTGAACGCGACCCTCGGATCAATAGGCTACTGAGCCACCTCACCATAGTAGACATCTCTGAAGCCTCTACGACCAAATGGTTCCTTCTCTCTTATGCATATACAGTAGTGACATTTTACATCCCTAACGGACAAGGCTGGGAACAGACTGTTGACATGCACTCAAAGAATGGAATTACAGTCTGACAAAAAGCCTTTACTGTGATGCATTGTACACTATTTGCTTTAGGTCTGAGTTGGCATAGGGAAGGCCCTAGTTTAAACAACGCCTGGGCCAGTGTGTATCCAGTGCATGTATACAGTTGGGTATGCGCCACCCACATTGAAAGGCAGAGAGAATGGCACTTAGCACAATTTATAACCCCAGGAATGCACAAGGCACATGTGCACTTCAGCAAGAGACAAATGACTGAATTTATGGGAAGTGGACTAACCAACACACACACACACACACACACACACACACACACACACACACACACACGCACAAATGCACACACACACACACACACACACACACACACACACACACACATACACACACACACACACACACACACACACACACACACAGTACATACTGTACTGCATTGTATGGAAACCATAATATAACATCAGGTTACAGGGACCGCCCTCCCGAAATGTACATTGCCTGCAAATGCATTGCCATTTCATGTATCCTAATGTAGCCTAATCTATAATTGTTCATGGTCTTAAAAATAAGCATTTTGTGTATCGTGCTTTAAAAAAAATAGAAGTATTTCTCTTGAATATGATGTGGGATCTATAGCCTACCTCTTGTAATTGCTCCAACTCCTGTTTCAGTGTCTCCTGTTCTGACTCCAGATCGGCATATTGCTGCTTGAGACTCTGGTTCTCCTCCAACACAACGAGACCGCATTCTGCCGCCCTGATCTTCTCCCTGTTCGCCTCCGCCAGATCCTGGGTGAGCCGCTCCACCTCGGCCCGGTACCGGTCCACTGTCTCCGCGCAGCATCCTCCACCGGCAGCCATCGCCCCTCTCTCTCCCTGGATCCAGTCTCTCTCCCTGTATCCAGTCTCTCTCTCCCTGTATCCAGACAGACCCTCCCCGCTGTGGACAGACAGACAGGCGCAAGCTGGAAGATGCTGAAACAACCGACGCGCAGCCCACCCCCTGCTCTGTGCGCTACAGGGGGAGGGGGGGTCGCCAGTGAGATGAAAAAAAAAGAAAAGAAAAAAAAGTGGAATATTGCGGATCACCCCAAAAAATTCAAAAGATGTTCAAATAATGAGTATCATAATATAATAATATATAATATAATAATATTAACTCATATAATAATATAACTCATATAATAATGAGTTTAAAGGATGTAATGATATCTGTGGTGGTGGTTATATTAAATTCGCGTAGGGTTGTGTCCTCATCACCTGGGCTGTCAGCTGCGGTCAATATGAATGTGATTTCTTCGTGTGACGTCAGCTCACATCGGCGCATCTCTCGGTAATAAAACTCATCGTTGCCTGTCTGTCAACACTGGGACATTACTTGACCGTGATTCTGGATGGCCATCTGTCATACCTGAAAATAAAATGTAAAATAATCTGGAGGATGGATGAAGTAAAATTGTATGTCAGTGAGTTACAATTTGATTCATTATTGATTTGATAGATTATCATTGCCTACAATTCTGGAAGAAATTACAATTTACAATTGGTGATGTATGGTTGGGTATTGACAATGGTAACTAAATTGACACGAAACCTAATTTGAGAAGCAGACTAATTTCAGACGAGATCAGCCATAGATCATCACATCACTCAATATCGCCATCTACTGGACGATGTCGGTAACACCCCATGTCACCCCTGGTCACCCCTGGTCAGACGGATTGCGGTTGATAGTTCAACTTTTTTTTTTTTTTTTTTTTGTAATAGTGCTCATGTCTCTGCTATATTTTCATATTGTATATGTTTTTTGCTTATAAACACAGCACTAATCTCCAGATATTAAATAAGATGGAGTCCTTAGTCCTGCAATGTCTCCAACTTCCTCCATTTAACATTTAACTTTGTTTTTTGCAACCAAATCTGGACAACAATGAGTAAGTGTGACTTAAACTGGAACCTCTACTCTCACCCATGCTTAATGTTGATTTAATAGTTACTCAAACAAATCACAAAATGGGGGAATCCTAACTCAATATCTGCACGGCTAACTCGGTTCATTGTGCAAATGTCCCATTGACATCAATGCAAGATTTACTCAGAGATATACATGCGCAGATCTGGAATTAGTATTCCAGCCAAGAGATTTCATGGCCATGTGTGAGCCTAGGTGGTTCCTGCTGATGTACCTGTAACGGTCCCTCAGTTAGCTGCAGTCCAGAAGCTAGCAGGTGCCGCCGGGTGTTGACATCAGGGTAATGGGTCTTCTGGAAAACTCTCTCCGGGAGGTTTTTTCCGGTTCTCCAGCTCCTCAACCTGGACCGGAGTAAAGTCGACCCTAGTCTGTCTTCTCCTCCTCTGCACTGTTAAAAGGAGCATGCCTTTAATATCATCGTCATCAACATTATCATCATCATCATCATCATCATCATCATCATCATCATCATCGCTGTCATCGCCACCACCATCTTCATCACCATCACCACCATCATCATCATCATCATCACCAGCTGCTCTTTTCCCATTGGATTATCCCTCTGTCAGGGTTATCCTTCTTTATGGATAATTGCAAGACAGGAACGGCTACTCTGTCTGCTGTATGCACTACTGTGGTCAGGTGACATGTGGTCTACATAGCACTCTTCAGGATGTAGAGTGGTGACTGCTTGACTGTGGTCAGATGATGTGTGGTAGTTGCTGATCCAGCCAGAGGTTGTACTGTAGGTACGTACATGCTGTGACAGCAACCTGCTTTGCAAAGTCATCTCTGTGGACACACCACATTACAATAAAGAACTAACAGCCAGCCAAACTTTAGGTTAACAAAAGCAATGATATTCATACACATCAGTGACAGAACGCATGGATTTTCGACTTCAAATTCAAATTCAAATTGTATTCATCACATACACAATATACAAGTATAATGTGCAGTGAAATGCTTTGTGTACCCGTCCGGCGATACAAATATTTAAAGAAGATTTAAAAAGACACAGACAACAAGCGATTTAAAAGATTAATTTCTCATGTGAGTGCAGGATAAAAAGCGCAAAGTGCAGTGGCAGTCCATTTTTGGCTGATATGGAGGTGTGTGTGTGTGTGTGTGTGTATGTGCTAAGTACAGTCCTCATTCAGCAGGCGGATGGCCTGAGGGAAGAAGCTCTTCCTCATCCTCTCTGTTTTTACCCTCAGGCAGCGATAACGCCTCCCTGAGGGTAACAGAGAGAAGAGTCTGTTGCTGGGGTGGTTGGCCTCCCTGAGGGTAACAGAGAGAAGAGTCTGTTGCTGGGGTGGCTGGCCTCCCTGAGGGTAACAGAGAGAAGAGTCTGTTGCTGGGGTGGTTGGCCTCCCTGAGGGTAACAGAGAGAAGAGTCTGTTGCTGGGGTGGTTGGCCTCCCTGAGGGTAACAGAGAGAAGAGTCTGTTGCTGGGGTGGTTGGCCTCCCTGAGGGTAACAGAGAGAAGAGTCTGTTGCTGGGGTGGCTGGCCTCCCTGAGGGTAACAGAGAGAAGTCAGACGTCTGAGGTGGTAGAGACGCTGTCGGGCCTTCTTCACCAGGGAGTTGATGTGCGGCAGGACCCTGCGTGGTGTGTACTCCGAGGTATTTAAAGCTGTCCGCCCTCTCCACCTGAGCCCCTCTGAGGCTGAGTGGGTGGTAGCTCCTCTGCTGCTTCCTGCTAAAGTCCACTATCAGTTCCAGACGCTACTTTTATCACAAGGACGAGCCGTGCATAGAAGTAGCCTTTGCTGTACAGTAAAGGGCAGCATAGTCACAGTGCGTTCCTTACCAAAACGTTCAGTTCTAACAGAGAAGACTTCTTCTTTCGTGTAACGTCAGAGGTCCAACTCGGTGTCGCGTAGCCATGCTCGCATCTCTGGTTCTAGGTCGAAGAGGCTGGCTTCTGAGGGTGGTCTATATAAAGAGACGACTCACACAGTGACGACTCACACAGTGAGACAACACTAAGAGTCCTACACTGCAAAAAGTCAGCTCTCAAAAACAAGAAAAAAAGCAACAAAATGGGGGAATATTACTTAAAAGAAGAAAAATTATCTGCCAACGGAACAAGAAAATTATACTCGTCCTTAAAACAAGTAAGTAAATATCTTAAAACTAGTGCAGTCAGACAAAAAACAAGCATGTATTGCCTTGATTTAAGATACTGTATGTTATCTTACGTAGATTTACTTTTTGCAGTGTAGTGACTTGAGTCTAGGACAGAGAGGGTCATGACCGCATGGCATGTCTAGTGCACTGGGGACACAGGGGATCTAGAAATTGTTTTATTTATTGTTATTACACTAGTAAATATTTCAGGTCTCCTACCATTGCTTATGACAGATAACTCATACTACTCTAGTACCAGTACTCTAACAGCAATGACAAAGAAAACCTTTGATACGTTCATAACAAACAAAAACAATTACAATGCTTCTTTCATATTATGAATGTGAACAGGAGATGTGACACCCCCATGAGGGAGGACTGATCATGAGGGATTCATGACCTGTGACAGTTCATGTCAATAGACAGACGAAATGGATACACTGATTGAAGACGGAGACATACCTGTCTACATGTATGTATGTACAGTATGTATTCTTTCGTGTAACGTCAGAGGTCCAACTCGGTGTCGCGTAGCCATGCCCGCATCTCTGGTTCTAGGTCGAAGAGGCTGGCTTCTGAGGGTGGTCTATATAAGGGGCAGATGGTGATTATGTGGTCGGCGGTCTGCTCTGGGTCACCGCACTCGCATGCCGCACTGTCCGCCAGGCCCCACGCCTTCATTGATGTTTTAAAGCGACCGACACCAGTTCGTAGACGGTTCAGTGTGGTCCATTGCCGGCGTGGTAGGTCGTCTCCTCCAATGGCGCCATCTCCTGGGTCCCAGATGTAGCGGTGGATTCGGGAGGGCCCGGCTGACTCCCACTCCTGCTTCCAAGCTGCTGCCAACCATGCATCTCTGGAGATGTCCTCAGAGGTGGAGTTGAGCATGGCTTGTGCTGCCTTGTTGTAAGGGTGGCGGGTCTTGAGTCGGCTTGGAGGTGCTGGTGTTATGGTGGTGTTGTGCAGGATGTGCCAGTCATGCTTTTGTACAGTATGTGTACATACTGCGCACACATACACACACACACACACACACACACACACACACACACACACACTTACACACTTACACACTTACACACTTACACACACACACACACACACACTTACACACACTTACACACACTTACACACCTACACACACACACACACACACACACACACACACACACACACACACACACACACACACACACAGGGTAACTCATGACACAGCCTACCTCAGTGCCCATGTGGATGCTAGCTTTCATGTGATATCAATTTCCCAGGCCGTTCAAGGTCAGGACTCATCTGACCAGAACTATTCAAGTTATTGCACAGTGGTCATTACAGTGTAAACAGACCACTGCACATGAATGTGCAGGCCTGGCTTATGTGCTGTCATAGACTTTGAGCTGTTTACTATGTAATGACTGCTGCAGAAGCCATAGAGGAGTTGATCATGACCATTGCTTGCAGGTAGGAAGGGGCTGTTCCCTTTGCACAAGGGTCTTGAATCTGATGCGAGCTGCTACCGGGAGCCAGTGATGGGTGTGACGGAAAGGGGTGACATGGGAAGATTTGGGGAGGTTGACCAGCGGATGGAGGGCAGCATTTTGGATGGGCTGCGGAGGTCTGATGGCGAAGGTGGGGAGCCCGAACAGGAGTGTGTTGCAGTAGTCAAGGCGGGAGATTACAAGTGACTGGACCAAGACTTGTGTTGTGCTGCTTCTCTGATGAGGAATGCACGTATCCTTCTGATGTTATAGATTAGAAGAATCTGCAGGAGTGTGCTGTCGCTGTGAGTTTGAGTGTGTTTTGCAAAGTGGTCCAATCGTTTGCTGCAGCAGAAGTGAAGGAGTTGCGGCTGAAGAAGTCGCCTGGTATGGAGGGAGGGCCAGTCCACCAGTTTGTAGAGATCGCAGTGGTGAGTAGTGAAGGGTGCACCAGTGGTGAGTAGTGAAGGGTGCACCAGTGGTGAGTAGTGAAGGGTGCACCAGTGGTGAGTAGTGAAGGGTGCACCAGTGGTGAGTATTGAAGGGTGCACCAATGGTGAGTATTGAAGGGTGCACCAGTGGTGAGTAGTGAAGGGTGCACCAGTGGTGAGTAGTGAAGGGTGCACCAGTGGTGAGTAGTGAAGGGTGCACCAGTGGTGAGTAGTGAAGGGTGTACCAGTGGTGAGTAGTGAAGGGTGCACCAGTGATGAGTAGTGAAGGGTGCATCAGTGGTGAGTAGTGAAGGGTGCACCAGTGGTGAGTAGTGAAAGCTGCACCAGTGGTGAGTAGTGAAGGGTGCACCAGTGGTGAGTAGTGAAGGGTGCACCAGTGGTGAGTAGTGAAGGGTGCACCAGTGGTGAGTAGTGAAGGGTGCACCAGGGGTGAGTAGTGAAGGGTGCACCAGTGGTGAGTAGTGAAGGGTGCACCAGTGGTGAGTAGTGAAGGGTGCATCAGTGATGAGTAGTGAAGTGTGCATCAGTGATGAGTAGTGAAGGGTGCACCAGTGGTGAGTAGTGAAGGGTGCACCAGTGGTGAGTAGTGAAGGGTGCACCAGTGGTGAGTAGTGAAGGGTGCACCAGTGGTGAGTAGTGAAGGGTGCACCAGTGGTGAGTAGTGAAGGGTGCACCAGTGATGAGTAGTGAAGGGTGCACCAGTGGTGAGTAGTGAAGGGTGTACCAGTGGTGAGTAGTAAAGGGTGCACCAGTGGTGAGTAGTGAAGGGTGCACCAGTGGCAAAACGAATGGCTGAGTGGTGGAGTGTGTCAAGTTCACTAAGGGCACACTTTGATGCCATTTTATAGATTGTGTCACCGTAGTCCAGCATAGGAAGTATCGTCATCTTCACGAGGGTGTGTTTAGCGGAATGCGTGAATGATGCCTTGACTAACCCTAACCCTTGAATGAAGCCCAATCTAGCTTTGGCTTTGGCCTGAAGGTTGTTAATGTGAGTTGTGAAAGAAAGAGATGAGTCCTGCCAGGTATTTATTGGACATGACAAACTCCAATTCAGAGCCGTTGGCGCAGGAGATCTTGGGGGGGGGCTGGGGACGATGTTTCCCCAGTTGAACAGAATACATTTGGTCTTTTTGGACTTAAGAAGCAGACGGAGTTTATTGAAAGACTGATCGATAGAGGTGAGACTGAGTTGGAGAGTGGATGCCGCAGAGTGGAGAGAAGGGCCAGCTGAGTACAAGAGGGTGTCGTCAGCATACAGATGTACCCGGGAACTGCCAGCAGCCGTGGCTACATCATTGATGTAGATGGAGAACAAGGTTGAGCCTTTAGAGATGGTAAGTGGTTCCGACACAATGCTTTCAGTCTTCACCTGACTGTAAACACTGGGGATGCAGAGTTATTAAGCCTGAAAATGCGTCTCTCTCTCTCTCTCCCGCTGCGCGCATGACCTTGTCTGGGTGTATTAAATTCATTGCATGAAAACGAAATGAAATGAAAACATGCGTCGTTTCCCGAACTTTGCTTCTCGGTCTGTCAGTCTCGATAAGAGAACCGTATCTGAGTCCATTCAAGTCAAATGTATAACTTGATTTGGTAAACTTTTTTTCGGCTGCATACACTGCTGTACCACTGATCATGTTAACTAAATGAGTTTAACTAGTAATCATCATAGGGCCGGTTTCACAGACAAGGCTTAAGCCTAATCCTAGACTAAAAAACATCTTCAATGGAGATTTTACATTGAAAGTGTGATTTAGTCCAGGACTAGGCTTAAGCCTTGTCTCTGAAACCGGCCCTTAGTCTTTTTCATTCCACAGTCTTCAGACATAATGACTTTCCTGTAAATGAGGACATAGTTTAACAGCGTAACAGGAATCAACAAATTACTAAGAACCTACTTAGTGACAGCTAATAGACCTGGGCCCATGACCTAAATGTGAGTAGCCAAGTGTAGTAACAGAAATATAAACTGTGTATCCAAAGAAACAGAACACGTGTATACATGATCCTCTGTGGCTCAGTTGGTAGAACATGGTGCTAACAACGCTTAGGTTGTGGGTTTGTTTCCTGTTAGGATCACATATACATCATAAACAAACACAATGAACAATGACCTCTGGATAAGCCTTCAATACATATTGCTCCCATAAAATCCCAAATAGGACCCTTGTACTGTGTGAGAGAGAGAGAGAGAGAGAGACAGAGAGAGAGAGAGAGAGAGAGAGAGAGAGAGAGAGAGAGAGAGAGAGAGAGAGAGAGAGAGAGAGAGAGAGAGAGAGAGAGAGAGAGAGAGAGAGAGAGAGAGAGAGAGAGAGAGAGAGAGAGAGAGAGAGGGGGGAGCAGTGCCCTGCCTGAGTTTCTCTGTGGGCCTAGTCAGCTGCCTGTCTTGCTGTTGTAATTGGCTTCACATGGGCAGCTGGTGGGACTCATTTCATTTTCAATCAGCAACAGTCTCGTGTCTCTGTCTAGCCTCTCTCCCTCGTCTTTGCTCCCTTGAGCAGTCTGTTTACCTCAGTCTATACATCCCACTTTACCTGAGCCCAGCCTGCGATGGTTCCGAAGAAAGACAGCAATGGTTTGGATAACTATGCATTTGCTGTGAGTATGACATTTTAACTAAAGGATGATGTGGATATTTAAACACATTTACCCATATGTGATGCTGCATCTGAGAACATTTAGTTTAGAGTAAGCTACAGTACACAATGAGAGGAAACATAATGGTATTTAAGCAATATCACATGAGAGGGAGTGCTGTTATACTGTGATATATATATATATACTTATATATCACAACACAAACATCTGCAGGCTAGCTACTTTGTATTAACGGTCAGTTAATCACAGGGAGTGATAGTTAAAAGTCCCAGTGCTGTTATACTGTATATCAGCACTCATGGAATGCCTCTTGTCCAATCAAATTACTTGGTCGGACTGTAACTGTTGTATAATTATGGTATATTCTGCACATTCAAACTTAAACCAGGAAACAGTCCAGATACTTCTGTTGTGGTGTCTGTATGTGTTTACATTGTTTACAATGTTTACATTGTAATAACTGGCTGTAAAACTGTAGTAAGTTCATAATTCCCCTCAGTGCAAAATCCCTCATGCCTGCTATTTCAGCCCAACAGTCTATCTCCACATTAGAGGGCTATTCTAGTGGACACTTACTGGACCAAAATCAAGTTGCTCAGCCTTGTTGGTGCAAATCAACAACAACAGCAACAGCAATAACTGAAACCAATGTTTACTGCTAAATGGTCAACTTGATCATTAACCCCTTAGCCCTTCCTGCATAACTATTCCTAAATAAGTAACTACTAGTGATTACGCATAATGACTCTCTGGTGCTAATCATTGATCTTAATACCTGCCAGTGGTGGTCTTCTCCTTCTGCAAAAAGGTTACATAACACTCATCCCTGATATGGATATGGAGACAACCATGTAAGAGGCTAGCATGTCAGGGATACATTATTGTATTGTAGCCTAGTACAACATTATTCATGGTTTTGAGTTCTTGCAATGGTTGATTTACTGAAATCTATGCTGTGTTGTGAGGGTTCACTTTAAGGTTATCAATTTGTGTTGCTTTTGCTCTCTGTTTTGGATAACATTGTCATGCATTCCTATTCTGGTGGGATTTCATAATGTTGTAAGGCTGACTGTGAAGAAGAATGTCTCTCAGTGCTTCAGTGGATCACAACAGTGTGTACTGCGTCTGCGTGTGACTTCCTGACGTCTCTCTTTTAGGTCGACGGGCACTTCTGTGACGAGGGGAAGGATGGAGAAGGCTCCGAGGTCTCAGACGAGGGCGACAGGAACAAACTGGCCTACTGTGTCACAGACGTCCCCCCCTGGTACTTGTGTATCATCCTGGGCATTCAGGTAGTTGGTGGTGTGGGGCGGGTCGGGTGTGTGGGGCGGCCGGGGCCCCCCTGGGGGGGGGGGGTTTGGGGTCCGCTGCTGTGTGCTGGTAGGCAAACTGGTAGTAGTCATTCTATGAGTAGAGGGCTGCAAGGGAATTTTCCTGGCTGCACAGTGTACAGGTTTTTTTACCTTTGCCGGCTTGCGGCTCTGTCATTATGTGAAGCGCGTTGAGTCGCATCTTGTGAGAAATGCGCTATACAAATACAACTTGATTTGATTTAGTTCCAAACCCCGACTGTACCTCACTGATGCCTGCTGCAGGGGCCGCTGGTTAAGTTGAGGACTTGGGGTTGTATTGTATTCAATTATCGAATGTAATCAATTGGATAAGAAGACAACTAATACTGTTCCTGTGGATTCCTTTGGCTGCAAATTGAAAGGAAACGATATCACATGAGAACCTCAAGAAAAAAATTCAATCTCGAAAATGTAACATCAGTGTTTTGTGGCATATGCCAAATATTGTACTTGTACAGTTCATTTCGATAATGTCTATAATAGCTCAGTCGAGCAAATCCCTCTGTAAGCGTTTCTCCTCCCTCCCTCTTCTTTCTCCTCCGTTTCACTCCCCCCTCTCTTCCACTCGCTCTCTGTAGCATTGTCTGACAGCGTTTGGGGGGATCATCGCCATCCCACTGATACTGGCCCAGGGACTATGTCTGCAGCACGATGGCTTGACCCAGAGCCACTTGATCAGCACCATCTTCTTTGTCTCAGGGGTATGCACCCTGCTGCAGGTCACCTTCGGAGTGAGGTGAGGAGGGCAGGGGCGTGTGGACAGGCCAAGGAGGTCTAGCAGTCAAGAGTGCTTACTTGGTGATAGGAACACACTATTTTAAACATTGAGATAGGCCTGGCCCTGCATTTGTATTGTCTGGTAATGCAACATTGTTGTTATATAAGAGTGACATAATGCTTTTGAATCCCAGGATTTAGTTGTTTACTTGTTAGGTGTGGTCCATGTTTACAGTAAAAGATGATTTCATACTAGTTTTTTTCCCTCAGGAATGTAATGTCCCGCTTAACAGTTATGTTGCTACGGTATGAACAAGAATTACACACACATAGGCGTCATGCCTGTAGGCACGTGCCCCCTCAGATTTGTCTTGTATTACATTATCGCAATGTTATTAACTACAGTAAAAAGAATTATGCCCACGTGTTATCATCATTATTCAGAACATCCAGGAGGGGGCACACTGGACTGGTCATAATTGACTAAAATAGCTTGAATTATTTAATTCTAAGTGACAGTTAAAGTTTAAAGGTTCTACCTCATTTCATGTTAAGGTGAATCACCTCAGAGAAACGTCAAACAAGTTTAGTTGCGAGTTAAGCTTGAAATAATTATTTGATGTCCATTGTATTGAACATCAAACTATTACAGTCTCTATAATCCATTTGCTCAGAACTACGTTACAGATTCGTCTAGTCTAGTATAGACCTGCTGTTAAACGTTGTTTTAAGTTTCTCTGAGAACATTTTGGCATGTCATTTAAACAACGCTAACTATGTTGGAATCTGTCTATTGGAAATGCCACTGCTAACTGTTAGCCTGTGCTGTGTAGATAATGGAGAACCGGAATCTCTTTCACTACTGGCCTATGAGGACAACTCTGGGTAATATCACGTTTAGAACTAAACATGATATTTACAGAACCAATTGTGTTAGCCTCATAGCATAATTGCTATAATAAGTCATATTTTGGCCAAATTGAGATATCTGCCTAACTCTACTCTCCTAACACTGCTGAGTCACTGTGCATTATTGCCTATGCCATCAGCCCATCAGAATGCTTGTTTACATTCCCAAATCACTATCTGCCCAAGTCATCTCTTTGACATAGACACTACATACAAAGATGGCTTAAAATAGACTTATTTTAGACATATAATTAGGCATAGTCACCCACTTGTAGTCACCCCCTCTAAATCAGGTGGATGCATGATGCCCCTGCACTCACAAGCACATTATGTTACCCCGCTGTCTTTGTTGTTTTGTCGTAGAACGTACAATACATCTCAGATTAGCTTAGCAGAACAGTGTGTTCTTGTAGCTCTCGCTGTTATTAGTCTCTGTTGACCTCTGTAGTTATTCAGGTCAGTGTACTGCTTTAACCTCACAACAATAGGATATTTTGCCTTGGCAACTAAGACCTCCAATTGCAAGCCGTTACTAACTGGTTCTAGCAGTGTCACTGGTATGATGGGTGTCAAGCTCCCACACTCACACACCTATTCAGGTAACTGGGCTTTAGTTTGCTTGGGGGTCAGTAATAGAAATCATATGCAGGGTTAGGCTATGTGCAGCGATAGTGAGAGAGTTGGAAGTATGCCGTTCTGAAGGTTGTGTTTGTAAGCCAGTTAACCGGGCCAGTTAACCAGTAAACTTTTTATCAGCTACCATTGATTCCAGATTAGCAATTAGATGTTGGTTTGAATACATCAATGTCGGCACAGAGGGTAGGCACAGGTGGTAGTCCCTATGATACAGAATATGTGTGATGTCCATTTCACTGGCCAATAGATTGGGATCATAATAGGATTAGGGTGGAATTTCCATCTTATTAGGTTCTGGAATCTAGTTCACTTTAAATCCACATTCTCCAGGCTTAACACCACTGGTGCTTTCTTGTCCTCCAAATACCTGGAGGTCAGCTGGGAGGAAGACAATGAACTGTGTTCTACTTCCTGTTTCAAGTAGAATGAAAACAAGCAACATTTTGCCACATCGCGATGCAATGCTAGGAAACGTTATGCACTGTAAATGTTGTTTTTCGAATCAGTTAGATACATTAGATATTAGAATTTAGAAAGGGGCAAATATTGGATTGTTATGCCATGAGAGTAAACATTAAAATAGAAAAACGTCCTATTTATTGTGTGTATACTCTACTATGTACAGCATATTGTGGGTCACTGGCCATAATGAGTCCAATCTTTCATCAATATACAATATACAGTACCAGTCAAAAGTTTGGACACACTTCCCAATTCAGTTGAATTCAGTTGAATGGGAAAGTGTGTCCAAACTTTTGACTGGTACAGTATGTACTGTACGGTTGTGTGGAGGCTGTGAGGACACAATCAATGCCCAATGACCTACAAGAGTTGATTAGAGTGTCATGGGTTCTGTGTAACCTCATAAGACTCTAATCAATTATCTGGACTGTAGATACAATGTGTTGTGAATGAGAAGCCTGCATGTTGTTTTGGCTCTATGTGTTTGCGGTAGTGTTCACGGGTTAGTTAAAGATCTGCCTTTTGGCTGCCCGTCAGCGAGAGAGACTGTTCCCAATTTGTGTGAACTTTCTTTGGCTTCCAAGGAAATGAAAGAGGAGTGGAATCACGACAAGCCAGTTTTCGGAATATACAGTTGTAACTCTGTACAGCATATCAACTCACCACTCATCTCAAACCACTATATTCCAGTGTTATCAGACACACCTGTTTCTTGTCTTATCTTATCTAACCATGAACCTTTGGTTAGATGCATTCACTTACTTTGTAATAGATACTGACATTATAGAGACTTTAATTGCTGCAACCAAGCATTCTTATCTTACAGACCAGAATTCTGATTATCCCCCCCCTACTCCAACCACCCCAACCCCCCACCCTCTCTCTCTCTCTCTCTCTCTCTCTCTCTCTCTCTCTCTCTCTCTCTCTCTCTCTCTCTCTCTCTCTCTCTCTCTCTCTCTCTCTCTCTCTCTCTCTCTCTCTGTCTCTCTCAGACTGCCCATTATCCAGGGGGGTACCTTCACGTTACTGGCCCCATCCATGGCCATGCTCTCCATGCCAGAGTGGACGTGCCCCGCCTGGACCCAGAACGCCAGCATGGTCAACACCTCATCTCCTGTCTACATAGAGGTGTGGCAGAGCCGCATGCGGGCGGTGAGTCAACATCACCACTACAGAGACAGGGGCACGACATGTTTCACAATTTCCTTATAACTGATCCGCAACGCTCCCCACCCTGGACTCCTTCAAACTAGCCCTCAAAACCCATCTGTTCTCCAAGGCATTTGACCCCTAGTCATTGTTTTAGTTTTTGCTTTGTTTGTTTTCTGTTTTGTCTGTCCTTGTACAGCGTCCTTGGGTTTTTGAAAGGCGCTATATAAATTAAAGTTATTATTATTAATTATTATTACTTCCTTATTAACTCCTTCCTTCCTCCTTCCTTATAACTGTCCACATTCTTCTTTTGTTTGATTGATGATTTTGTTTCCTCATTAGGTATGTTTGTCTATTGTTTTCGGTCAAACAAGTATAGGGTACAGTTGTGTACATGTGTTGACTGATTATTGATGTGGTTGTTTCTGTGTTGTTGTCCTCCTACAGCTGCAGGGCTCCATCATGGTGGGATCCTTGTTCCAGGTGGTGGTGGGCTTCTCCGGCCTGATTGGTCTGTTTATGCGTTTCATCGGGCCCCTCACCATCGCCCCCACCATCGCTCTGATTGGCTTGTCTCTATTCGACTCGGCTGGTACCAACGCTGGGAACCACTGGGGGATCTCGACCATGTATGTACCCCTCAGGACAACTGTGCTTTGCCACTTCAGAATCCCCTACAAGCCAGTAATCCTCAACAACCTGGTCCTGGAGAGCTCCAGGGTGTGCAGACGTGTCTTCCACAGCACTAAAGCTACTGATCAATCTAATCAACTTACCAATATGTGTGGCAGGCTGGTTGTTGCAGGGACGGAGCAAAAGCCTGCCAAAGCCCCCTAACTCTCCAGGTCTAGGTTTAGTAACCGCTTGTGTAAGCTGTGAGTGAATGTCAGGACATGGAACATATTAACCCATTCTAAATGTACCACTGGAGGGCGCACTCTGCTTTTTAATATTTTCTAAAATAATTTTCTCTCTCCCTCCATCAGGACAACTGTGTTGATCATTCTGTTCTCCCAGTACCTCCGCCACATCCCCGTCCCCTTCCCCACATACAGCAGGGCCAAGAAACTCCACACCTCCAAGGTCTACATCTTTCAGATTCTACCTGTAAGTCCACTAGAGCCTCAGGTTTATTGTCTATTGTCTATGTATTTGGGGGCGCCTGCCTAATTGACAAAGAAATAATGAAGGAATAGCCCACACTGGCCCATGAAACAGCTTTTGAGTCAATTGTCCAATTACTTTTGGTCCCTTGAAAAAGAGGGAGCTACATATTGAAGAGCTGTAATTCCTAAACCCTTCCTTCAATTTGGATGTGAATACCCTTACCCTAAAGCTGAGAGTCTGCACTGTAAGCCCATATTCATTATATAACTGTAACTTGAAGATGTCTTGGTTAACAGTTAAAATAACACACCAACACGACCATCTCATTTTTCCTCACTTAGAAACGAATTGCACTTTATTTATTTTCTATATTTTCTTTATTTCTTTGTTTACTTATTTATACCTGTCTACTGTCTTCATTACCTATCACCACTGTTATTATTATTATTTATTTATTTGTATAATTTATTTATGGGTTATGTTCGTGTTATGTTTTATTATTTATGTATGGGTTATGTTCGTGTTATGTTTTATTATTTATTTATGGGTTATGTTCGTGTTATGTGAAAAAAAATAAAAAAAATAAAGTAAAGTATTGTTTTTGTATATCTGTCATCTCTACCTCACTCTCAATAAAAATAAAATAAAAAAAAAGATTGTATGTGTGGGTGTCCTCAGGTGCTCCTGGGCATCACTCTGTCATGGCTGATCTGCTACATCCTGACGGTCTGTAACGTCCTGCCCTCGGAGCCCCAGCAGTACGGCTACCTGGCCCGCACAGACCTGAAGGGAGACGTGATCGGGCAGGCCCCCTGGCTCACCTTCCCTTACCCAGGTAAGAGGGGGAGAAGCTCTAGGGATCCTGAAGCATCAGCACAGTGATGTGATGATAACATTACTAAAACGCTTTGATCATGAATGATGACAATCAAAGGATTCTTTTTGGCAACCTTCATATCTCTATGTTAAATTTGGACAACAAATACAGTATGCTTGTGTATCCCTTGTATTGTATTGATTCAATGAACCAACCCATACTCCATGTTATTAACTCAGCTATCTGATCCCAAACCCCCAGGTCAGTGGGGCTTTCCAACGGTGAGCTTGGCAGGGGTGGTTGGGATCTTGGCGGGGGTGGTATCCTCCATGATAGAGTCCGTGGGAGACTACCATGCCTGTGCTAGGCTGTCAGGGGCTCCTCCTCCCCCCAGACATGCCATCAACAGGGGGATTGGCATTGAGGGGCTGGGCTGTCTGCTGGCTGGGGCCTGGGGCACGGGCAACGGGACCACCTCATACAGTGAGAATGTGGGAGCGCTGGGCATCACTAAGGTACGAGGGACTGAACTTTATGCTCAAGATGACTTTACCCTGTAATACAGTATATCCAGTACTCAAGTTGTAAAAGAAAATCCGGGGGGATGGGGGATTTTATCATATGGGGACAATTTTAGCATCCCCACAGCATCAGTGACTTCAGTGTCAGTGACTTGCTAAAAATGTCATTGCATTTGTAATGCAGTATTTTACTCAATATGCGCAAAACTAAATGTTGAAATAGCAGTAATACCACGTTCATTGATCAAAATGACATAAGGGATGGAAAGGGGGGATGGCAGTTTTAGAAGCGGGATGATTTTGACTGTTTTTATTTCAGGGGGGATGCCATCCCCCCTCATCTCGAGTGCTGAGTATATCAGTTTTGCTTGATTGTCGCCATTTTTAAGGATAAGCAACTTTGAATGTCAATATTATGTAGAACGTTTAACACATACTGCATGTCATTGGGATGTTTTAGGTATAGGCTAAAAGCTATTTCAAGATGAAGAACAGGCTGAACAGAAGCTGGGTTTTTTTCCTCTTTTGTTTTAGGTGGGCAGTCGCATGGTGATTGTTGCCGGAGGCGCCATGTTGATAGTGATGGGTGTGTTTGGCAAGATAGGAGCCATCTTCACCACCATCCCTACGCCTGTGGTTGGAGGGATGTTCATGGTCATGTTTGGAGTCATAGCAGCTGCTGGTGTCTCAAATCTACAGGTAGCCTACTGCACACACATGGTATTTGATACCGTTCCTCATTCCATTCCATGCATTACAATGAGCCCCTCCTCCAATTTCCACCTCCACCAGCCCTGGTGTGGTATATGTACTTTTATTCATGAGAAGTTGGTTGTGTTTCTTTATGAACACATCTATGTTGATATCTGTCTTGTGTTACAGTATGCAGACATGAACTCCTCCAGAAACATCTTCATCTTCGGCTTCTCCATGTTCTCTGGCCTGGTTATTCCCAACTGGCTGTTCAAGAACCCCACTGCCATTGCAACAGGTACATTCAAAATATAAGTCTTGAAATTTTTTATTTCAGAATAAAAGTCTGGATAAAAAAATATTTCTGAATAAAAGTCTGGATAAAAAAAATATTTCAGAATAAAAGTCTGGATAAAAAAATATTTCAGAATAAAAGTCTGGATAAAAAAATATTTCAGAATAAAAGTCTGGATCAAAAAATTATTTCAGAATAAAAGTCTGGATTTTTTACATTTCAGAATAAGTCTTGAAAAAAAAAGTTTCAGAATAAAAGTGGATAAAAAAATATTTCTGAATAAAAGTCTGGATTTTTTTTAATTTCAGAATAAAAGTCTTGAAAAAAGTTTCAGAATAAAAGTCTGGATAAAAAAATATTTCAGAATAAAAGTCTGGATTTATTTTTATTTCAGAATAAAAGTCTCGAAAAAAAGTTTCAGAATAAAAGTCTGGATAAAAAAATATTTCAGAATAAAAGTCTGGATAAAAAAAGTTTCAGAATAAAAGTCTGGATAAAAAAATATTTCAGAATAAAAGTCTTGAATTTTTTATATTTCAGAATAAAAGTCTGGATAAAAAAAATATTTCAGAATAAAAGTCTGGATTTTTTTTATTTCAGAATAAAAGTCTGGATAAAAAAAATATTTCAGAATAAAAGTCTGGATTTTTAAATTTCAGAATAAAAGTCTTGAAAAATAAAGTTTCAGAATAAAAGTGGATAAAAAAATATTTCAGAATAAAAGTCTGGATTATTTTTTTATTTCAGAATAAAAGTCTTGAATTTTTTATATTTCAGAATAAAAATCTGGATAAAAAAATATTCAGAATAAAAGTCTTGAGAAAAAAAAGTTTCAGAATAAAAGTCTGGATAAAAAAATATTTCAGAATAAAAGTCTTAACATTTTTTTAATTTCAGAATAAAAGTCTGGATAAAAAACTATAGCTGCATTTACTTCCCTGTGTTTAAATGAGTCCTCTTGCTCTTCTATATTTGATCTACTCCACATTTTCATAGCCTTATCGTAACATGTATTCTTACCAGTAGCAGCTAGTCAAAACCATATCATTTACTGCTTTTTATAAAGCGATAAAAGTAATATTGAGCAGAATTAAGTTCAGCCTACTGGTCCGGCCCTCCACAATAGTCCCGGTTTCTCATGTGGCCCATTGTGAAAATTAATTGCCCACCCCTGCTGTATACTATAGCATCAGGACTGAAAAAGCACAAACACTTAAACATCACACTCCCAATCAGGGCAACTATCTCATGCCTCACAGCTTAGTGACTGCAAATGTAGTTTAATAATGAAAACAAAAGCAACAAAACAGCAAGCGATCGTTATGAATTGTTAATGGGACTCGTTGAATGCTCTTTGAGCTTCCCGTGGTCTTTTGCGGAAGGCGTTTGAACCATGTCCCTCGGCCAGGTCCTCTCTAGCGTGTGATGTGACAGGTCCTCTCTAGCGTGTGATGTGACAGGTCCTCTCTAGCTTGTGATGTGACAGGTCCTCTCTAGCGTGTGCTGTGCTCTCCGTCAGGTTCTGTTGAGCTGGATCAGCTGCTGCAGGTGCTGCTGACCACCAGTATGTTTGTGGGGGGATTCTTCGGCTTCTTCCTAGACAACACTATCCCAGGTAAGCTTTTCTTTCACTGCAGTACAGAAATACAGCATAGTACCTGTTCAAGTGTTTTACATACAGTTGACTGGGCAGGTCAATGATAAGGAGTAGAATAGACATACAGAGACAGACATGCTAGCCAACTGTATCAGGTAAAATGCATCAATATGCTCTTTGAGCCCAAAACACATTTTTGTAGTCACAGTCCTTTTAATTATCTGAGTCTATCTCTATGGTCGCTGGTTTGGAAGAGATTTCTTTTTTTTGTTAACACATCTGGCTTGTGTCCAATAGGCACCAAGCGTGAGCGAGGCATCATAGCCTGGAACCAGGCTCACCAGGACGACTCCAGCAACACGGTGGAGAGCTGCCAGGTGTACGACCTCCCCTTCGGCATCACTTCCCGCCTGTCCTCCTACTCTTGGGTTCGCTACATACCTTTCTGCCCCCCCAGCGACCCCAGATCAGAGGACGGGTCTGTAGCAGATTCTAACGCCCTGGAGCCCAAGCAGCAACCTGGGACGTCAGAGACCCCACAGATCGTTATTGCAGTGGCTCTATGAGCTCAGAGCCGGTCCAAACGCCGGCTAAAACAACAACAACAACAACAACAACAATAACAACAGCATCAACAACGACAACAACAATAACAACAAGAGGCAGCTCTCCGTCATATGGACCTCCAGTCCTGATAATAAAGACATTATACTGTAAAGGTACTGTGTATATTTGACCTATTTTGCCTGATATTAGCCTTTGTATAGGTTTTATTTTATTACATTTTTTTCTAAATGGACTTTAATCAGGGAGTTTTTATTCTAGGTAAGTCTTGATTTTGGGATCAGGTGAATATTTGTATTACTACTACTATTACTATTTATGTATTTTTATGTAGTATTGTATTGTATTTACTGACAACAAACTGTCTAAGAACTGTATATGAATTTTACTAAAATCGGTGCTTTTTATAAAACCAATCTGTCTTAATAATAATGTTTTAATTATTAATATTAATTAATTATTTTAATTATTATATAATGTCAATAATAAGTTGTAACACACTGATCTCTTAGATATACGTTTACTAGTTTGCAAAGACTATTTATTTTCAACTGTATCTGCATTAGATAGACTAACTGTATCTGCATTAGAATTGCATTCAAAAGATGTATTGTGCCAATCCATACAAAGATGCAATATGATTAAAATGCTCAATGGTGAACTGTATCTCAGAAACCATAATGTCTAGTCCATGTGAAGATAATACTCTGGGGTTTTAAGAGTAAAATAGTTAAATGCCAAGGCTGCCTAGGCTACCAGGTTTTATACTGTGTCTTTCAGGAATTACAGAAAATATGTGAGACTATGTTTCAAATACACAACTAATTTCAATGTCCATTGGTCATCTAAAAGTGAAACAATGATATCCTTAGTCTCACTTTCAGTGAAAGAAAGCACTCCAAATGTTGTTATTGTTGCTAATACACTTTAGCTCCACACATAGAGTGGAATGGTATCATATTGTCTGTCCACTGTTGCTTCTGAGTCTGCCAGAGAGACCAAGAAGTCCCATTGAGATGAAAAGGAAACATCTATTTTCCGATGGAATCTCTGGCCATGACAGCAATGATATACGATGTCTGTTTCAAACCCCAACATGGGTTTTCGTCGGGTAGCGAGGCCCTAATTGGCGGTCAAGTCCAGCTTTATGGCTTTATACAAGCTGACGAAGGACTCTGCCCACATGTCCCTCTGGTGGTCACTGGTGGTGTTAGCCAATCGGTGGGCGGCGTACACCATTGTCAGCACCGTGCGCTCAAAGTCCTCCTGGAGCAGGTCGCCCATGCGACTGGAGAGGTCAGAGGTCAAGCGGCGGATGTCCGTCAGCTTCTTGGGCAGGACGTCGTCAAAGATGACCTCTAACGTCTTGGTCTTACGGAGGGAGGCCAGCTCTGCATCCTGCACCGAGAACAGCCTGTGCTCGTCTCCAAGCTGCAGGCCAGACAGCAGGATCTACAAGACACATGATACATTTGTAATTGTTGAACTGTCCCTTTAACTATCGGACACATTACAGTAATATGTCTGGTGCATAAGTAAAGGGAGAGTGAAGCAAACAATACTATGAGGTTTACATAGAGATTCTTAGCTTTTATTTGATGGTATTTGTGTACATTGGTTTCAACATTTAGAAATTATTGTAGTAATTGTTTGATTTCAAATCCACACCTTTGGAGTGTAGAGCCAAAAGAATAAAAACATGCTTCACTGTCCCATTACTTACATATACATACATATGAAGTAATATTTTAACGTTAAACGTTTTTTTACTTTTGTTAAATGTAACAAGTAATATAAAATAGATGAACAAGTAGAAGCAGAAGTAGAAGTAACAAATCCCCAAACTTCATGCATTTTTCATTGAGGTGTTGACATTGCTTAGCTCTTACACTTCTTATGGTGTAACACTCACCTCAAACAGTAAATTTGAGTCTTCTAAGGAGCTATGAAAGGTGGGGTTCACCATCGACGCCAGCCCTCTCTTCACTCTCCCAGCTGATGGGTAAAGGACTATAAGAGAGAGAGACAGAGATATAAAGGAAAAAGAGAGACCAACCGACTAACCAACTGTTTTATCTCTCAAATCCTTACCGAAAGTTGTATTAAATCATGAGTTATGGACCAGGCACCATGAATCTGATTCATTGCATATTAAGATGGATCCCCCAGACAAGGTTAACATACTGAACACCTTGCCTGCTTGACAGGTGTCATATATAACGGAGAGCGTTTTTACAACCGTATTGTTCGGATCCATGTGAGGCTCATGGGTGGACATGGTACAGTAGTAACAGATCAGCACACTGTCTGTTGAGTCTGAGAGGCCTGACATCTGTGACCCTCTGCACGGCTCTGATCAGCCAGTCTGCGAGACATGACCTCAGGCATCAAAGGCGGGCGGAGAAATCAAAAGCAGAGAGTTCAGAGAGTTCAGTACGAGAGCTTTAAAAGATGAGCCTGTTTTTCATAAAAAAAGACGCAGAGCATAATTTGACCATGGTTTTGATGTGACTGCTAATGCTAACCAGACCAATGTGATGGGGCGTGCCCAGGAGGCGGGGGGAGGTGGCTGGGGGCACTCACACCGCACCGCATGAAAAATGGCCTGCTCCAATACGTCTGTTCCCTGGTCATAGCAGGACACCTTGGAAAGGTCAATTTCGCCTTAGACGTGTTGTGATTGGTTGGTTTCACATGGAATATGAACCACACTGTTGCAGATTTGCACACACAGTTTATGCTGACAAGGCATCGCATACTGCATTGAGAAAGACAAGGAGAGGATGAAGAGAAAGGGATAAGAGAAGAGGTATAGAGAAGGAGGCAGACAGTATTAGAGCAACCACTGGCTACTGTTTTCACTTACTGTCCCCTTCCTCTAATACAATACCTGGTTTCCTCCTCTCTAAAACCAAGCCAATATACTGATTTATTAAAGTCTGTGAAATGTGGAGCTTATAAAACATGTGTTCAATATGGATATCAGTTAATAGCCCAGATGAGTTGAGGTCTGAGAGACAGACAGACAGACAGACAGACATTCTTCTGCTACCCTCTAGAAGTGAGTTGGCTTAATTTATTTGGGTCAACGGCAAAGCTGCCAGCTATGCTGACCAGCTCTCGAGTAAAGTCTATCCTCCAATTAAAAGCGATTCAATTAAAAAAATGAATCAAGTATCTAGGAACCAACCTCTCAAAACATCAATAAAAATGTCAACAAAGAATGTATGTGTCTCCTGCGGAAGCTAAATCAACTGAAAGTCAACACCAAGATTCTCTCCAGTTATTATACATCGATTATGCATTGAGTGTGTGCTGAAGTTTTCATTCCTGCTATGGTGGACCGCCAGATTCAAATGAGAACTTCCTCAGGTGGACGATGAACTTGGGATTTATTATCTGCAGTCAGCTGTCCAGGGAGCTTCAGGGGCTCTATGAGAAACGGATATGAGCGTCATATGGGTTAGATGCATGGCATATGCTAGGGAATAGTGTGTGCTAACTTTCCAGTGCTATGCTATTGTAGTGATTTTGTGATTTCTTTCTGAATTCACAACATTCACAAGCCTCTTCTCCAATCCTTTTCCTCCGACATCCTTCCTTACCTTAACACTGTAATTAACTCCTCCTTATCCACAGGATCTGTCCCGGCTGCCTTCAAGATAGCCAGAGTCAAGTCTCTCCTCAAGAAACCAACCCTTGACCCGTCCTCTGTCCACAACTACAGACCGGTATCCCTTCTCTCCTTCCCTTCCAAAACCCTTGAACGTGCTGCATCTAAACAACTGACTGACTATCACCTGGAACCTCACCAATCCGGCTTCAAGGCTGGGCACTCCACTGAGACTGCTCTCCTTGCTGTCACAGAGGCCCTCCACTCTGCTCAAGCTTCCTCCCTCTCCTCTGTTCTCATTCTCCTGGACCTGTCTGCTGCCTTCGACACAGTCAACCACCAGATCCTTCTCTCCATCCTCTCAGAAATGGGCATCTCTGGCACCTCACACTCCTGGTTTGCTTCCTACCTGGTGGGTCGCTCCTATCAGGTGACTTGGAGAGAATCGTTATCTTCTCCACAAACCCTCACCAGTGGGGTACCCCACAGGGCTCTGTCCTAGGGCCCCAACTTCTCCCTCTATACTAAGTCTCTAGGGTCGGTAATCTCCCCACAGCTACGCAGATGACACTCAACTCTTCCTCTCCTTCCCCTCCTCTGACCTACATGTGGCAACACGTGTCTCTGCATGTCTCGCTGACATCTCTACATGGATGTCAGCCCACCATCTCAAGCTCAACCATAACAAGACTGAGCTACTCTTCATCCCTGGGAAAGCCTGCCCTCTCCTCCATCTTCAACCTCCCCAAATTTCGCAACCTGCACTGGCTCCCGATAGCAGCTCGCATCAGATACAAGACCCTGGTGCATGCCTACTAGGCAGCAAAAGGGTCAGCCCCTGCCTACCTGCACCCCCCAAACTTCATCCCGTTCACTCCGCTCCTCCACCCCTGCTGGCCGACTGGCACCACCCCTATGCCAACACGGCAGTCACGCTGCCTGGTCACGTCTCTTCACTACACTCGCTCCCCACTGGTGGAATGAGCTTCCCACGGCTGTCAGAACTGCAGAGTAACTCCCCATCTTCCGTCGGAGACTGAAGACCCATCTCTCTGGTAGATTTATACTTAGCAGTAGTAGTAGTCTTCTATTTATATTGTTTCTCCAGTGTCTATAAAATAAAATAAAAATGAAAATAAACATTATTTCTTTCTTCTATCACAACGACTGCCAATGGCCCCTGGTCTGAGCTAAATTACTCTTCCTGCTACGACTGGTGAATTAATGATTCCTGATGGTTTCCCTGACAGAGATGAATTCTAATGCAAGACTAAAAGGGTTCAACAACTCTCACACATGTTAAATGCTTCCTATGGCTATAACCCGTGTGGCCAAAAGAAAATGGAAACCAAGCCAAGATATCACTAGCAACAGTTTATAGCAGTCCCCCAGTCAACCATTCTATAGGTAACAAGCCCTATAAGACTCCCTCCTAAAGTACCTCACCCAATGGCCTAGATACACCCTTAGTCACTCATAGTCATAAACCGATGGAAAAATCAACTGGAACAGTGACAAAGCATGATGAAGAGTCATGCCATGTTACTCCACATCTCATAATAGCATCTGTCAGGATGCAGACTGCACCAATGGTGATGGTTGGTACTGTGCCACCTGAGACACCTGCTTCCCCCTATACTGTGTCTCCCAAGAGTTCTACTTCCCTCTATGTACTGTTTCTCTTGTGTAAAAAAAAAAAAAAAAGACTGCCAATGGCCCCTGGCCTGAGCTAGATTACTCCTCCTGCTACGACTCTGATGAATTGATGATTCACTTGCTTAGTCAAATGTATTGATTGTAATTGATTGATTGTAAGTCGCTTTGGAATAAGTCGTCCGCTAAATGCCAAAAATAAGGCGTCTGCTAAATGTCAAAAGTCACCCATCTAACTTTTCCACTCCGTTCTTCAAAGGCTTCAAAGGGTAAGACAATAAGGTTGTTTATATTCAGGAAGTGATATACAGAATTGTTCCATAAATGTCAATTAAACACTGGTCAATATTTAGATATAATTAAATCTGATAAACATGTCTCCACGAAACAATAAACTCCAATCAGGAACATCTGTTATTGAACACATTCCTACTGTAAGACCACATACCAATAATCAACATTACTCACCAACATTAGCACTCTCTTTATTATCCTCGTGTTTTGCTTCCAAGCAATCAAGCTAATGATGATAAGAAAAACACAGAGGAGCATGCAGGAGAGAGGAGAGAAGGAGGGGAGGAGAGGAGTGAGTCCCATCTGGAGAGACACCAAAAGAGAGAGAGAGAGAGAGAGAGTGAGTGAGAGAGATAGAGAGAGAGAGAGAGAGAGAGAGAGAGAGAGAGAGAGAGAGTAACAACATGAGAGATAGAGTAACAGAGAGAGAGAGAGAGAGTAAGAGAAGAGAGTGCCAAATGGCCAAAAAGTTGATTTAAGCGATATTATATAATGTAAAAAGAGACAACATGTTATACATATTCCACTCATAATACTGTATAGTCGCAACAGAATCAGTGAAATAGCCAGTTGAACAGATTTAGGACGGCTTGGCTAACCCTTGTGGTGCACTTTCCATCTGCTGGAGGATGTCTGTTTCCTGCTTCAGTTCATATTTGGAGGCCTTCCATTATTATCATCTTGGAAGCAGGTGCAGATCATTAACTCACACATTGAGACCAGTAGCAGACACTTTCTAGCTGAAATGGAACTTTAAACATACATATCCATACATGTCATCAAAGATGGACTGTGGTAGAATGTTGAGTCCTTTCGAATATTGTAGGTTCCCTTAATTGGTACTTAATTAGTCTGTAGGATCAGCAAGACTGCTGGGTTGTCTACAATTGCTGGTCATTACGATACTTACAAAATATCTAATATCTGGAATGACAATGAAATCACATGTCATAATGTTCATAAATGACATGCTTACTTGATATTCCTTCCAGTTCACACACAAGACATAATAAGGATAAGATCTGTATCAATGCAGCTATTATTGCTGGGATCCTATATGTTCCCTATGAATACCAAAGACTGAACCCACCAACTCAAGCTCTCTGACAGTATTTCAACATCAATAATGTCCAGCTGTTGGACATGTGGACTTCAGAGGGATTTAAACAGCTGGAGTGAGACTGATTATTTCAGTGTCGCCTCGTCGTCATTCCTCTTTGACCCTAAAAAACCCCAGATGGTCTGAGGTCCTAAAAATATCAAAGAAATATCAGCAGACTCATGGCAGAGAATCTGACGGCTGTTGTGTTGTGTACAAACTGTTACAGCTGTGCTCGTGGTGTGTGTGTATGTGGTGTGTGTGTGTGTGTGTTTTTTTGTGTTGCTGTGTGTTTGGACCAGCCAGTCATGTTCACACATATGGGTTACATAATGAGTACATGTTACAAGTGCACCACATACGCATTTCTGCTCCCAGTCATCAATCTCGAACTAATCTCCTCTCTAATCCTCTCTAATAATCTATACTCACATTGAAGGGTTTGCAATGAGCTAATTATGCGTACATTCCGTAATAAAAACCTATTCTGGTGAACACAGTGCAGTGCAGACAGAGTGGGACAGGGTGGGCTATAGGACATAATGATGGGAGAAGTCCACACGCTTTTTAATCTGTGCTCACACAGACAGTGAGTCAGACATCTCTGATCTCAACTACACAACGCAGGGTCATGGACACTATTACTGGAATATCTCCTCCAGTTTCTTTCCAGTTCTTCTGCCTTCAAAGGAAGCAACACTCTCGAGACCCAGCGTAGCATAAATGAACTGGATTGACTTTGACAGTTAGACAAACACAGGATGGAACAGGATGGTAGGAGAGTCAGATATGTGGCTTAGAAGCCTACTGAATCAACAGGAGCCTAAGTTGTGGCCAAGAGGGGAGCATGTCACATATGTGGGTAGTGGTGGTCTAGTGGATAGTGAGTTGGACTTGTGATCGGAAGGTTGTGAGTTCAAATCCCGCCTGAAGCCACACCACTACTAGTGTGCCCTTGGGTAAGGCACTTAGGGTAAGGCACTAAGCCCTCAGTTACTCCAGGGGGAATGTCCCTGTAATTCGTAATTGTAAGTCGCTTTGGATAAAAGCGTCTGCTAAAATGGCTAAAATTAACATGACAACCGGAATGAATATTGATCTTAGTGGCAATCATAACAGAATGGTCATTACTCTGGAAGGAGAGCATTTCATTTCAGTTTTCAATCGCTAGATATGGATTTCTTTAGATGTTCTCATCAACCTCATCACTGTTTTTGTCTTCGGAAAAAAATACTCTTGATTTCATGTACGGTACAATGAGCATTCAAAAGTGTTGGACTGTATCTTTGGGCGGCTACAATGTATTTGATGCATACCTTCCGCTAGTGCTGATTACAGTAAAAAGTATTGATTACAATAACATAGCAATGAACAACCTCCATCACAGTAAACACATATCATACAAATGATATGTCATACAAATGCATATTTGCAGAAAATCTTACCTTTATTGCGACACTGAATGACACACATGTTGATATTGCAATAGAACAGAGCCACTATGACCATCTTCCAGGGTGGCATGGTGATCTGGTAGCTGGAATCCAGTGGCAGAGGCACACAGCACCAGGGTCCACAACCCACAACCCACTGTCACAACAACCATGGACCACAATCAGATACTGCACACAGACAGACCACCCTTCCTTTCTCCTTCCTATCTGAAGCCTGCCTCCCTCCCTCTCTCCTTCCTTTCCTCCCTACCTCCCTACCTCTCACTGCACACCACACTTGCTCTGCCTCCTCCTTCTCTCTCTCTCTCTCTCTCTCTCTCTCTCTCTCTCTCTCTCTCTCTCTCTCTGTGTCTCTCTCTCTGTGTCTCTCTCTCTAGTCATCTGGTGGTCATCAGGTCCAGAGAGACTTTTGTGTCCTTCTGACTACTGTCTCTCTGTCTGACTACTGCAGTGGGTCACATCATCATCATCAGCTGTCAGACTTTGGACTCTAAACTCTACACCGTCTCACTGACCATACAGTTACAGTTGTGTTGTGTGTAGATCATGCTGTACATAGCCCATCCCTGTGTATCATAGCCCACAGCCTGTATGTTTGTATTTTTGTATACTTCACTATATACAACATATTTATCATATATGTATCATATGTATCATAGCCTGTACAATTGCACATTGTATATAATCTCAATGTATATATACCACTGCACATATACATCCAGTCACCATTGTATGACATTGCACATCACGCTACCATTTGCACGTTACTGTATAGATTGCTGTAAATACTGCTGTAAATACTGCTACTTATCACTGCAATATAATTGCTATTTGTTGCACTTCTGGTTAGACGCACAATAATTTCGACAATAAAGTGAATCTAATCTAATCTAATCTAATCATCATCATCATCATCATCATCATCAATCACACTGCTATGCACACTCGTCACTACACTTTTCCTCCCCTATGTTATCGTTATTTTTGTTCTCATTATATTTGTTTACCGTTGCATTTAGCATCATTGTAGTTCATCAAGCCCTATTACTGTCACTAGTCAAAATCACATTATATTCTTCTTCATCCTCCTCCTCCTCCTTCATTTCAACCCCTGTACATCATCACCATCTTCATAATCAACATCTTGTGTGAGAACACAATTAGAGCCAAATAGTTCAGTTTTCATAGTTCCTGTGGAACCTCTTGTGTTTATTAATAACATACTTCCTCTCTCAAAAAATGCTTTGAGGCTTTGAGGACACATCGCTGGACTCCGCCTTGAGTGTCTGGGTTACTTTTGAATGGATGAGAGATGAGCCATGTTTCTGTATCCCTGGTCAAAGTTATCTCTGGTTGTACTAATGACAGGAACGACATGTACTAACGACATGGAACGTGTGTGTCTTTGCCAGGAAGAACCCAGGGAACCAAGTCGGTTTGTGTTTTCTGGGAAGTGGAGTGTGGAGAGTTCACACTACACACACACCATCCAGCATGGATTATATCCAATCATACAGCTGACACAACCAAAGGCTCATCAAAAAACACATGGAGCCCACAGAGAGGAATACTCTTTAGTGGCTGGCAGGTGCACCAAAAGGTCAGTGAGGTCATTTGTCATACAGGTAATCAGATTAGCGTAATGTGATTTGATTTCACTGTGGTATGATTTATAGCTGTGTACAGACATGGGTGGAAAAGTATTTGAAATACTTTGAAATACTTTGAGTGTCTGCTTGAACCTGCCTGGGATGCCTGGGTTGCCACGGTTTGCACATTAAGACTATTCCATTGGTTCCGTCGAACCGAACTCCATCAAGCACGTAGGATTTGATATGATTTCAAATACAGTATTTGGTATTTATTCAAGTCTCATACTCTTGAGATGTGGCAGTCATGCAACTGCTGTGGAATGTCGAGACAGACAGTGCTTTAGTTGGCTAGAGGGCCATGGCCTCAATGGAATCTCAAAAATTAGGACACAATAAGTTGGACAAACATTCTGTTCTCAAAAGGGGAAATGAAAAGAAAACGCATTGTTACTGGTCATACTCCAACTCCAAAAGTTGCCATATCCTTTATCCTCCTAGCATAAGCGATGCTACATGTCTATGTGTTGAGGTAGGACTCCTTTAAGTCCAAATAGATTTGTGTTTAAATGTAAAAAAAACTTAGTGTGGAGCAATACCAAAGAAATTAAAAGCCAAAAGAAAATTGAGGACAATTCACATGCCTGAATACTGACAGGATTCTAGAAGTACTGTAGTTATGCAATATCATCAATAACAGGAACCAAGGACCAGATGGTTCTCACTATAACCTCAGATCATAGTGATTAATCGTGTGAGCACTTGCACTCATTGTGATCTATGCGAGTTGAAATGGAATGCAATAACAATGTAATTGCCATGATCCAGCTCAGAAATGTGTGATAGTAACTCTATGGATAACAATGTAGTACTGTGCTTCCCAAGGCTGTCAGAAATGCAGAGTCACTACCCATCTTCCATCGGAGACTGAAGACCCATCTCTTCAGGTTACACCTTAAGTGCTCCTCCTGAGACATCTACTGCCCCCCCAGCACTGCGTCTCCTGAAGACACCCGCTTTTCCCATTTACTGTGTCCCTTAAAACTTCTATTGCCCCCCTTGTACTGTTTCTCTGTTTCTCCGGTGTCTATATAAAAAAAAAGTCTAGGTTTAGAAGTTTATCACAGAGACTGCCAATGGCCCCGGGCCTGAGCTGGATTACTCTTCCTGCTACGACTGGTGGATTGATGATTCACTTGCTTAGTCAAATGTATTGATTGTATGTCGCTTTGGAATAAGGCGTCTGCTAAATGCCAAAAATGTAAATGTAAATGTACTGCCATGCTGTGTGAGCCTCACTGCACTTTAGTTTCCCTTCCACAATATTCCGGTAGATGGCAGTCTTCTCAAACTAATGCCAGATGTCAGGAGTGGATGCTGCAGAGTACTATTTGAAATATGAATAGACTGTCTGAGAGTAAAACTACTAAACAATACTGTCCTCAACTGTCTCTACTCTCGGGAATTGTATGGAAATACACCAAATCCATGTATTGGATGGTTACTGTGGTTACTGTGTTCAGTGACCGTAAGGCTACTTATGGAGGGAGGGCCACAACTAAGATGTCCATCAGGGCGAAACAAAAGAGAGAAGCCAAGAGATTCTCTAAACGGCCACTAGATGGCAGCAGCCAACAGAGTTCAAGGACTTCCTTCAACTACTAAATCACTCCTGATAATAATCTGACTGCCTCACAACAATTCATAAAGATTATTCATAAACATACAGCGAATATATTTGCAAGCCTGATACAAAATGACCTCCAATGTCCTACGCAACACAATGCAAAATTGCCAGCTGATATTTTGGGCAACTCAACTGTTGGGCAATCTCAACTATAAACTCTCTATAAATTAAGGTAAATAAACAGCTACTGTATGTATAGTGGTACTACACATTCCTCTTCAGATACATCCGATACTGTAGGACAGAACACAGCTTGCTGGATAGAAAACTGTATGTACCTTATCACAGTGTACTGTACGCCCTGCGGACACTTCTCATATTGGCTCCGAGGTCCTAATTCCTTGTTAGCCATCTGCCATTACTACAGAATTCTGTCCTCAAGCCAAATGAAGTTGGCGAACCCCTCCAACAGCCAACCTACCCACCATTCCATCTTTAAAATCGACCAACTTCTGGGACGCTCACTCTAACTGATGTTTCCCTTAAGAAATCACACATCACATCAATAAGTATGGCAATCAAACCGTTGTCCATCTGTTCTACATAGGCAACATGATGGTCCCTGTAATTGGCCCACATGAACAAGGAATGTTCTCCCCACAAACTCCAGTGAAAAGGCGACCTTCTAGGATCTCTGGTATGCCCTGTATTTGCTGCATCAAATGTTCACTGAGAATAGCATTGTGGGAATATTTTCTGGATCCTGCACTGAGCTCAGTTATTTGATTAATTACCAGTTTTTTTCCATCCGGGGTTTAACTTGCTACACTGTAGAATCCCAGTCCAAACATATGAGGATACATCATTTTTTATCTTAATCTTTTATCTTTATTTGTATGAATCAGTATTCAAACACTGTTGCCAGATTAATCTCTGATAATCCCTTGCATACATTTACAGAGGGAATACAATACATCTTTGGTGGATGATATTCTGGCTGTGGTATTGGTCTCCGCTAATATTAAATCATGTCGCTTTTAGCTTCTTAGGCACCATATACAACCAACGCAACCATAACGTTTTACAGAAGAGCTACATTTCATCCGCTCGTGTATTAACCAGGACCAGGAGGGGACCACACATTACACATGATTTAAAATCGCTGGCTACCTGTTAGTTGTAGAATTGATTTGAAGATTCTTACATTGGTTTACAAAGCACTAAATGGTCTCTCCAGACTACATGTCTGACATGGTTTTAAGATATGTACCCACTAGATCCCTCAGGTCCTCTGGACGTGGTCTCTTGGTTGTTCCAGGGGTCCGGTCTAAGTCCCATGGCGAGGCCGCTTCTAGCCACTATGGCCCTAGACTTTGGACCGGCCTGCCGGAAGACCTGAGGGTGGCAGAGAGTGTGGATAAAAACATACCTCTTTAGCCTGGCTTTTATCTAATCCTTATCTCAACTTGCACTTTTACTCCTATTTCATATCTCCTATTTCTTGTTTTATTCCTGGTTTTATTGTGTTGTATTTACTATTGTTTTTGTGTTCAGCACTTGGAGTTGCATTCAATGTATGACATGTGCAGTATAAATAAAGTTTGATTGATTGATAGTGGAGAACATTTCATGTTCTGAAAAGTGGAGCTGTCATGTGAAACCAAACATTTGCGACTTTGTGTTCAACACACGGTCGGTTTTGTAGTCATACTTTCCATCCACAGTGTATAATAAACAGCATCCTCCATTGTCCTCTATCGTTCCAACGACTACACTTCAAAGGGAGAATACGGGAGACGGGTTTCGGTGAAGGACTTCTGCCTTATGATTCTCCATTTGAAGCCATCCAAAAATGTCTAGATCTTTAACGGTTCCTCACCGCCTAGAGAGACAGACCATAATAAAGTCTGCTGCACATCCTGGTCTCACCGCTTCAACAGTCCTCCTCCTGTCTCCGGGGGCGACAGATGAGCTGCTTGCAGTGCCACAGGTCCTGGCCCCTCTCTCACCGCTCTCACCCCTCTCTTCCTTCTCCCCCCTCTCTCTCCCCCTCCCCCCTCCCTCTCTGTACTCCTCTTATCCCTCTTAGCCCTCTCACCCTCACACCCCTCTCCACTCTCTCCTCCCTCTACCCTGTCTCTGCAACCGCCCCCCCCCCACCCCCACCCACCCCTCTCTTTCCACTCAACCATACTCACCACCACGCCCCCCCCCCCCCCACCCCTCTCAGCACGCAAGGACACCAGACCTGGAGCCAGACCTTATTGGCACAGGTCTAAAGGTCTTCGTCCAGCTCTTCTCCTCCTTCCTCCCCCCCTCCGCCTGGATGGATCACTGCTTTTACAACTTCCTCCCATTCACCTTGACCTGCCTATTGTTGACCTGCTTCCTGAGAGAGACATGGAAAGAGATGAGGGACTGAGAGACAGATAGAGAGAGAGAGAGAGAGAGAGAAAGAGAGAGAAAGAGAGAGAAAGAGGGGGGCACGCACAACATGTTGTACACAAGCTGACATACAGCACGAGGGACAAACAAGGACGGAAAAACATTTTAACTTGTATTTCTGCAGTTGTGAGTGTTCCTGAGGGTGTACTTCGATTTACATCCTGTTGAAATCCATCACTTATACATAGGTTGAGTACTCTTCCTTCTCCTAGTTAGGGGCATTAACAGCTCAAGTCTCAGTGGGAGTGACTCTGAGGCAGTATTATAGGCTGTGAAGCCTCGGTCCAAGGCCATTATTCTGTTACGATCGCACGATCTCCTGCCGGGATCTGGGACTTGAGCCTGTGTCCTGACTCTCCGGCATAGGAGGAAATCCCCTTTTTAATGGCCACATAGAGTATTACCCCATAAGTCCTGGGATGATATGGCCAACCACAACGCATACACACGCACGCACGCACTCAAGTACCCACGCGCATGCACGAACACACGCAAGCACACACCCAAGCACACACACACACACACACAGTGCAGTAATTTAGATCGATCTAATAATGTATGTGATCAACATTTCCATGTAGCCACTCAGTGAAATGACATTAAAAGCAATTATCTTTCTATTACCTACTTCACATACAGTAATTGCTTGCATCATATTACATAAACAAAACTTGCTCTCTCTGTCTCCCCTCCTCTGTACCCCTTCTCTGTCTCCCTCATCTCATTCTTCTCTCTCTCTGCAACCTGCTCACCCCGAGATACGGACTCATGCTCTGATTGGTCATGCCACAGAAAATGACCAAATTATGCCTCCCTCGACTGTGAAGAAATGCATGATGGGGTATGCTGAAATAAGAGGTTGGTGGGGTGGTGGAGGCAGAAACTGCCCGACTTGCAACTTGAATGTCACTGGTTCGAATTGTACTTGGGAAAACAACTTTTTTTGTTGTGGTGCTGATTCTTGCAGATTCTTGTTGCTTACGCTAATATTGGCTAATGCCTTCGTCTGACAACTTAACCCTAACCTTAACCACTCGAAGCTACTGTAATGCCTAATACTGCCTCACCGCCATGCAAGTCGTTATCCACATGGTCAGGCATACTTAAACAAAGGTCGTATTCTGAGGCAAGAACAATCTGAACATCCGTATGGCCAACGAGATCAGGATGTTCTCTGCTGTGTGTGAGTACCGTGAAAGAGCCGGGCTCTGCATTCTGACATCTGGTCCCCAGTGGACGAGGAGTCTTCAGTCTTGTCATGTTCCTCCGATGCCCCCCGCCCCCCCTAACCCTAACCCCCACCACCACTCTCAAGACTGGACAAACGAGCCACAGACAAACGACTGAAATCTCAACTGATTCCTAAGGCCGCAAATTAGGCAATATTGTACACGTGAAATGATTGTTTTCGCAGCTGTGCACTTGGCGCCGACTCTTTAGGCTGGAGTCAATAGTATGGGTCTGTCAGGGTGGGCAAACACAGCTCAAGAAGAGAATAGACTTCAACAATGTCACTGTGCCATTTAGCAGAACAGGATGGTGTGTGGAGAGGAGCAGGTTTAGTCGTAGAGTAGATGAACAGAGATGAAAAGGGGGGGTTTGGGGGGTGATTGATGAGGCCGCTTGCTGCAGTGTGCATGGCATCACGACATTGTAGTGGGTCTAGGGTTGTTGTTCATATTGAATAAAGCTTCGCTAATGAAATCATAGAGTGGTGCTAAACGTAAGGATTGCACTCTGAGCCCTAATGCAGTTTGAATAACAAGATTACTGCTGGTTCCAACGACTAATGTCCCCCATAAAAGGAGAGGAATTACCGTACTTGAGAGGGACTACGGAGACTGAAGATGATTGTTTCTTGCAAAACCTCCTAGTACATGTACAGTAACCATTCTGTTTGTTATGATCAAATGAGTACTGTAGAAGAGGGCGATACTGAATGTTGTTGCTCCTTGTTCTCCACGTTCACACTGATCTCTCACCCCGAGGTTCCCTGAGGCGTGGTTTGATACAGTCGTGTGATGTAGCGGAGACAAAAAAGAACGAAAAGAAAAACATCACATCATAGTGAGAAGCAGGCGTCATAGTGAGAAGCAGGCTGGCGGCTAACAACTTAAAAGAGAGATAAAACATTAGTGCTCCGATGCTAATTATTTAGCTAATCAACGTTTCGGCACCACGCTGCGGTCTTCAGGGTTTCGATCCACAGTGGAGCAGAGTGGAGCAGTTTCACATCGTCCAGGCTTAAAGGGTTTATATCTTCATGGGAAACCTGGATTTCACCTCTTCATTCGATTTACTTACTTGACTTATGCCGTTGAATCTCTTGCAGAGCAAAGGCCATCAACGACTCTTCTCCATCCATCACGGCTCTGGGCTTTCTTCTCCACCTCTCCCCAGCTGGTACCCTGCCTCTTCAACTCCGCCTCAGAGTCCCGCCTCCAGCTGTTTCTGGGCCTTCCTCTTTTCCGCTTTCCCTGTGGGTTCCATGTCAGGGCCTGTCGTGTGATGGTAGCTGCTGCTTTGCGCAGGGTGTGACCAATCCATCCCCACTTCCGTCTCCTGATCTGGCTCTCTACTGGCTCCTGGCTCCCTCTCTGCCACAGTTCCTTATTACTGATTTTATCTGGCCACCTGATTTTGAAGATGCGCCTCAGACAGATGTTGATGAAGGTCTGGATTTTCTGCAATGTTTTCTTTGTCATTCTCCATGTTTCTGAGCCATAGAGAAGGACACTTTTGACATTTGAGTTAAAGAAGCGCACCTTCGTTGGAGTAACTATTTCCCTTGAGGCCCAGGTGTTCTTCAGGATGATAAAGGCTGCTCTGGCTTTGCCTACCCTAGCAGTGACATCACTGTCTGTGTCTTCATTCGATTGCAACTATCTAAAAAAAAAAACATTCCTCATACTGTATCCTAAACTATGAAGTGAATGAACTGCTCAAGTTCTCTGAGTATTTTACAAGTTCAGGCAATGGCTTGCTAGTGCCAGCACTAGATGACTAAATGCTGACAAACTGATTTGGTAAGAGGAACCCCATGCCAAGGGCACACGAGTGTTTCGGGAAGGAGGCTTACACCATATCAAGGATAATTCTTCAGTCACATGCAACTGTGTGGTTTAAATCAAAACAACATTTTCCCTCTATACGGGAATTCTGGAAGGCCCTCACATTGCCCTGTGGTCTCACAGAGTCCCACCACACCCTCTGTGTCACTGCCCTGCCTCGCAGAGAGATTGTGAGAATAAGTAGCGGATCTTGTGGTGAGGTAGCCCTGCCTGAGACATCAAGCCTTGAAACTGAAATGTTTGCCCTCTTGGCATCTCATGATAGACGCTCGGGTCTTCCACGTGGGAGGGTTTAGAACCCCACCCTCCCGGTACTAATGCAGCAGGTTGAGTTGGGCAGCCTCTCTCTCTCTGCAGTGCACTGGAAACCACCTCCTACACACACACACACACACATCCGAAATGATCCATGGCCTCTCTGGAAACTAAGGTCCAATTATATCCTGTCCTCATTTGGGTTAAGTACTGCAGACTTAATTAGATCTATTCAATGATAAACTAGCAAGTCAAACCCGCAGATGTACCCACTCTTTGGACCAATCATGAATCATTCGACAGACAGTTAAGTTAATTTAGGCAATTAAATTGGCAGCGTTAAAGGTAGACTATGGGATATGATGTCATATCAAAAACGAGCAGGCCAAGAGACTGGCGCTGCCAGAGACTTTCGAAAATGGAGATGCAACAGACTAGAGGATGGAGTGATTAGAGTTGAATGTGATTGGCTCATACTCTTTGCCATTTGTGTCATGTTCTAATGCTTTGGTCCACATGTCGGGATCCGATCTAATGATCAGACTCTTCAAAATTGCATACATTTCCGCGTTGTTGAAAATCAATGACACGTCGCGAGGCAACTAACACAGCTTCTTTTGTGAGCCTGCAAACAATGTAAAGTAGTGTTATAGTTAACTAGATAGCAGTAGGTATTACTCAGCCAATCCTTGCAGTACTTTGGCTTGACTAGCGAGTTTGTGTTGTGATTCTCAACAACGTTGAAAGTTCCGTGTTTCAAAAGAAAAGTCTGAACATTTTGATTGGTTGCCGATATGAGGACCAAAGCATTAGAACATGTCACATTTTAGGTTGGAGGGCAGTGAAATGGGTGGATGCCCTTGGTTTGCTTTTGTTCACTACAATATCTCTGATGAAAGTTGCTCTGTTTTCACAGACATGTTTTGTGTGTGGTGAGACATGGAGAGAATGGTCAGAGTCAGACCAATGTGACTCACGCATAGCCACGGTTAAAAACAAAGAGATGAGTAATAGTTAAGGTTAAAAACAAGGAAATGAGCAATAAGCCTGTTCCTGAATATAGGACCTATGACTGTGCTTGTATTCCTGCAACAGTAGTATCGCTGTCTCAGGGTTACTGGAAGATTTGGGTCAAGGTGCATTCTAGCATGCTGACTCAATGGGAAAGCTATCAAATGCGGTAAATCACACAAGCTCCACAGCGTTGCTACCCACCAAATAGCAGCTAACACAAATGATGTCTAAATAAGTGTATCACACTCTCTCTGAGCTCTACCAAATTAAATCCAGGCATTTGGTGGTTCTACGCTGAAATCAAATGTATTCTGAAATAAAATAACCTACTGTTGTCTTTTTGCTGAGTTGAGAAATTGTATTCTATTCGGGAGTCCTACAGTATATACTACACTGGCTATGTTGTTGATTTGATACATTGCTTGGTCACATGAATTAACATTCTGTGGGGAACCTAACATTTCCTTTTCAAGTTATTTACATAAATATTAGCAGCTCGGAGGGCTTGGTTTTCCAGTGGGGTATTGAAAGGTGATCTGTGAGACCAGCTGTTTGGCCTCTCCGACGTTGGCGACTCTCCCTGCTTGGTGATGAGTAGTGTGGATACGTGTTACAGCCAACACTCTGGCCAATCATTTATCTAATAAATCTACTGTACATGAGAGGTAACACACACACACACACACACACACACGCACACACACACACACACACACACACACACACACACACACACACACACACACACACTGTAGATTTGATGCCATCACAATAATTTAGAATCTCTGAATTTAGAATGTTTGGTTGCTGAGCGTAAAATATTATTTGAAAATATACACATTTGACTCATTGCCATAGAAACTAAGAATTATAAAGATGCAATTACTTTTGAATATGTTGATGTCACAATCAATCCTACCAACTTCAGCAGAATGTTTGAGATTAGAATGTTTGGTTGATAGGCAGCAATGTTGAATGGAATTCCGTTTTGGTGCCAACAACCCCAAGACTAGACCTGTGACTTATTTCTACAAGCTAAAATTCTTCAAAAATGAGCGTCCATATTCAACAAGTTGACCGTTTTGCCACACTCCAGGTGCTCTCTGCTGCAAGGGAGGGAGGCAGGTGTGCAACCAAGCCTCGGCTCACATCTCCAGTGAGTACCTCTCTCTCACCCAAAACTCTCTACAACTCTCTAAGTATTTGTAAAACTGCATAATTTGTGAAGAAATTACATTGTAACAAGAATTATTCAGAAATGTATCATGACTTCTTCTACAGCCACCCTCTCCTCAGCCTCACACACCAGTGCAGGCGGTCGCCCCTGGTCTCCCATCTTGTGACACCTGGCTGAACTGGGAGCAGCGGTTCAGACACAACATGACCGTGCTCCAGCACCACTGCTACCAGATCATGCAGGACCACAACCTGTCTGAGCAGGATAAGGGTCGTCTGGTCCATATCTACAAGGGAATGATGTCCAGGGCTTTGAGTGACCACCAGAGAGATAGAGAGGCCATCATTCGTTCAGTAGCATTGCTGAAGAAGAGGAAGGCCAGACTTATGGAGGAGGAAGAGGAGGAAGAGGAGGAGGAGGTGGAGGTGGAGCCTCCAAGGAAAAGGCAGAAACAGGAAGTCATTTCAGGGGTTCTAGATTTGGCTGAGGAGATGGACTTCCTGTGTCTGAGACTTGGGTCCCTCACCCTCTGATTGACAGCTTGACCCCTCCTCCACTTTGAATGGACTGAACTTATGTGTTGAATTATTATTGCTATATTTTGAAAAAGTAGTATAGTAGAGGTAGTACTAAGATAAGATAAGATAAGATAAGATAAGATACAATATGATTTTGAGACATGATGAATATATAATCATAATGTAAATCAATTATAACTGTAGCACATCTACACATACATGCACATAGGACACACACACACACTCACATCCACACACACACACACACACACACAGACTCACATACACACACACACACATCCACATACACACACACATACCCCCCCCCCCCCACACACACACACGCACGCACGCACGCACGCACGCACGCACACACACACACACACACACACACACACACACACACACATACACATTAATTTATTTATTTGCTAAATCTATGTGAGCAGTACAGTAACATCAGCCACGCTGTTGAGGTTCCCTTCATCCTTGCTGTGTCAAAACTGTAATCATTTCATCAATTGTAATCATCAAACGTTTCTCACTTTTATTTGTGTTTTCACTCTATGTGAGCGGTCAAAGGCCCAGGGGAGTTTTCTTCTCTGTGTCAGATTAATGAGGAAGGCAGAATCAGCCAAAGCAAATACTGAATTCATTAGTCACAAAAGGATACATGTCTGTCCATGTATGTGTGTGTGTGTGTGTGTGTGTGTGTGTGTGTGTGTGTGTGTGTGTTTGTGGAGGGTGTACATTGTTTGTGTGGGGGGCAATAGTGTATGTACTGTACTGTACTCTATATGTAACAAATTCATCCATTGATAACCTACTATGAATAACGATTCTTTCTTTCTTCTTCTATCACGACGACTGCCAATAGCCCCTGGCCTGAGCTGGATCATTCTTCCTACTAGAACTGGTGAATTGATGATTCACTTGATTAGTCAAATGTACCAATTCTAAGTTGCTTTGGAATAACTGCCAAATGCCCAAAATGTAAAATGTAAAATGATTATGCAAGACTAGAGAGTAGAGTAGATTCAAAACCAGTTGGTCTAAATTGAGCAAATAAGTGGAAAGCTGCTGATGTCTGTCTGTTCATATTATTACTGTACACTTTTATCCAAAGCGACTTACAGAGATTACAGGGACGTTCTCCCTGGAGTAATTTAGGACTACGTGCCTTACTCAAGGGCACACCAGTCCAACTCACTATTCACTTGGCCACCACTACCCCCTATAAGTGAATATCCTTAAGAACAGTTTGGAGTTGGCTGCACCTTTGCGACTTGCACAGGGTAGTCATTCATGCCATGTATAACTCTCTCATCCAGGTCACTTTGCTATTAGAGGACATTTTTAGAAAACACCTCTGAAATCCACAGCAGGTCAAGACAGTCCCCAACTGGATTTGTTCATACAGTTTTATCCCGGGTTCTGGTTGAGTTGGCAGGCAATGACCTGCATACATCATTCAAGGAGATATTCCTAAAAAAAAAAGAAAAAAAAAGGTTATTACAATGCCTTGTAAAGAACAAGCCTTGGTCTATAGAAAGCAATGGGTGAAGTCGTGACATCTCACCCTGAAGTCTGTGAATAAGGTAAATGCACTAAAACAGTAAAAAGGATAGCTCGGATTTACAGCAGCAAGAAGGTGTCTGCTTTGGCATAGCTTTTCGTAGCCCAGCTGTCGTGCGTGTGTCAACCCCTTTAACTACCACTGTGTCTCCTGTTTTCTCCCACAGAAAACATGGGTCCGGTTTCTACCAGGTCTGGGAGATGTCGTGCAAAGAAGGCAGCTCTCCGGGTAGATGTGGTTGTACCTTGTGGAAGTCTGCCCCCCCCCGTGCTTTGGATTAATTCACTGCTGTTCTTGACACCTCCAACTGTGAGCTATGCACTCATGGACAGTGGCATCACTGTGGAGCTCCTTGAAGATTCAGCCACCCCTGGCCAAGCACCAGTTCCCCCCCCCCCCGGAACCACATGTACCATAAGGCTCTTTGGTCTAATGGCTTCATTGCTTGTGGTCAACGTTGGCATAGATCTCTCCCTCAGATATCTTCAATGTCCACTAATGTCTCAATGAGCATACAGTATGACTCCAGGCGATGAGTGCAACAGTCTGCTCATTGGAGAGAATTAGATAGATAGATACCCAGTGGCTCTGTTACTTATATTACTGGAGTGGAGTACTTTTTTTGACGTTCCATTTTTCAGAAGCTTTCGTAGCTTAGTGCTATGATATGAGGTTTACTTCATTTGTTGTTTACCAGTTTCATTTCTGCAACATCTACTGTACTTTACCAGTAGGTAGCATATTAGTACCTTGTGTAACTGTAAAACTGTCACTGTGGTGACATTCAAGCTTTGTGAAGTGTTTCTGCAAGCTAATCAAAAAAGTTTTTTTCTAATCAGGTAAAAGGTAGCCTACATACAGCATGTATGAATGGAGACAGAAATGCATCAATTCCAATATTTGTTATCTCAGCAGGTTATTATCAAGAGGATATTGCTTTCAACATTTTGCTTGCAAGTGCTTTTTTTTTCCAGAGAAGAACTCATACCGAGAAGATAAACTGTCGTTTGGAAATATTTGGTTTTGGTTTGTGTTGGCTGCGTGGAGAGTTGAATGTTGATCATAAGATGTTCTGCAAATCCAATTTTAGACCGTTATACTATTTGTTCTCTTCATAACCAGTGCCACATGTTTAATAACAATTGTAAGTTCTTCTTTTTCTACATAAGGGAGTTCTGAAGATCTAAGAAAAGCCGATGGAGGTTTTAGCTGCGGAGCAAAATGTTACGCTCCTATATTGTATGATTCTAAAAATACTGAGGGTTAGAGGATCAGGGTTGCCTTGACGTTCTGATTGCAAAAACTATAACTGTTTGAATATCTAAACCACCAAACAACATGTTCTAGGATAATGTCTCTATTACCGTACATTTGACATTGTCTACTGCAAGACCAACTCCTTCACCCAAATTAAGACATTCAAAAGATCACTGCCTCAACACCTGTGCTTCCTGAAGGTATTTTCCACTGCCCGATGTGTGTCCGACTTTCTATGGTACTTTATCATGTCACATTACAAGATACAGTAGTTGAGTTTGAAAGTGAATCTCTCTCTCTGCTGAGATGCGAAGTGCTGACAGACCCACACTTCCTTGAGGAAGTTGAAAGTCAAAGCTATAGAAGGAAGCCCATGCTGTGTCCTCTGGTTGACATCTACAGTGTAAAAAGAAACTGCAGGCTTCCACAAACCTGGAGAAAATGTTATCAACTCTGCAGGCAGAAAGTGCTTTATTAAATCAAAGCTCCTTCCATCTGTTCTGAACCTCTCTGTAGCTCAGCGATGCGTCTCTCCTGCTGGGTTTAGCTCTGGGCACTTCCACCCGCCCCACCCTGGTCCTCTCTGAACAGGAGAAGCATTGCTCAGAGCATATTAGTCGTAATTATACAAAGTGTTTCCTCTCAAGACTGCAACATACACACACACACACACGCACACACACACACACACACACACACACACACACACACACACACACACACACACACACACACACACACACACACACACACACACACACACACACACACACACACACACACACACACACACGCACACAGTGCTATATCTGATGTTTAATGACTTAGACGACTAACCCAGGAGAGGTCCAACCAGTTACCATTCATTTATTCACAACTTGGGGGCGAATTGAGGCACTTCAATTCACAAACCAATGAAATGTTTTCCATGAACTGTGTGTTTATAATGGCTCTAATACAGGCTCCAGCTCTGGCTGCCGTTCAGTCCTAAGCTCCAGGCTTTGTACACAGCTCTTTAAATGAGCAGAATGGAAGTGCTGGAAGCAGTGTGGTTCCTCATGGTTTCCCCACGGTGTCCACGTCGTTTGCACTTCTGCCACTATCTAAACAGTACAATGAAGTCCTCTTAACACTAGAACAGCCAAAACAGTCAAAACAGTCATTTGACCCCTGTGAGTAAAGAAAATTGTTATATCTTTGCAGTCGATCAAATTTCAGGACTCTCCTTTCATGACTTTTCCTAGATATGTGCGTTCTACCACCCAGTATCTGTTACGAGGGGGGTCAGCGAGGATAACTCCCCGATGCCTCCTGCTGGTCAAAGTGCATTACTCTTGCCCTGGACTAATTGCCTAATCATTGTCACCTGTCTGTGTTTGTATGTGTATTTAGGTGTGTCCCTTTTCCCTGTTCCCTTGTCAGTTGTTCGTGTTTGTTGACGTGATGAGAACCCTTGCTTGTCTTATGGAATATACCGTGTCTGCTATTTTGACTGTGTCCGTTCTGTCCTGGAGGACTTAAATTACCTGTCGCTGTTCCCAGGTATAGTGACTGTATAATATACTCCGAGCACGAAAAAAGCACACGAGTCGGCCTGTTCCAAACTACTAGTAAGTCCACAGTGCGGTGCATCGTTGCACACTTGTCGTCCGCTTCCCTACGGCGACTTGGAGAACACGGAGCAGTAGGCGCTGTCAACCTGGGGACACCAGCGCTTGGTGTGCGCCTGGGCCCCTGTGGCCCCGCAGAGTGGACAGACGTACTGCCACAAGAAGGGGCAGACCACGTTCCCGTCTTGGTCCTTGAGAAAGTGGTCGGTGAACACCCCCTCGGCCTCCCCGTTGTGGCGGCAGAAGTTGCAGAACTTGCGAGGCGATCGACCGTCGCCGGAGGAGCGGTGTCTCCCGGGTCTGTGCGCAGGCCTGCTGCCTGTTAGGGAATGTTGCACTACGGTCATATATATATATATATATATGTTATATGATAGACTACTGTTCTCATGTTTACACCTGCGTTCGCCCTGCTCAGGACTTGTTTAATTATTGTCATTTCGCAGAGTCATTTTATTAAAGCAAATGAACAAATGGAATATTGTTCTTATTTACCTGTCTCCCTGGCCGGACAAGAAGAGGCGTCGTCTTTACGCACATGGACGTGGCTCTTGGCGCCGCCGCCTCGGGGTCCCTCTCCGGGCCGCTGTGGTAGATGGTTCTCATCCCTCGGCCTCGTCGATGGTGTAACAATGTCACCACCGACCGTCGGCGGCTCGGAGGTCAACTCTCTATCCTGCATGATCTCTCGGACAGCCACCGGCGCTAGCTGCATGTAGTCTCGCAGGGGCTGGAACCCATTATTTTCAGACTTTTTCGTGTGCGTTTTTCTTTCCTGTTGCATTAGATCGAGGTGTCGGGAGTTCGAGTTCGAGAATGTCCATCGTCTCAGTTGTCGACACCTGGTTTTAGATTAGACCGCAGCAGGGGAAAACACGCTATAGTGTTTGTTATTTTCATTGTGTTTGCATTATTCTTGCGGTTAGCTGATGGAGCCTTGATTGCTCTCCTTTTGTTTTGTCGATACGCTAGTTTTGTATCCGCTATTATTATTTACTCGTAACTCAGAGCCTTGCTTGCTCCCCTTTGCTTTTGATTCTATATCCTTGTCCTGTTGTGACTGATCATTGCCTATCTCAGTAAAGAGAAACTTATTTTATGACTGTCTCGACCTCCATTCATCTGAGCTGCACTGCACATGGGTCCAACACCATTCTACCTCTAGAACTCTATACCAAAACGTAACAAGTATCCTTACATTTTCAAAATCACATCAGGATAACCTAATGTAAAGCTATTTTGCTTGTTTTTCTGCGTAGGAAGCAGGCTAATTTACAAGCGGCCAACTAGTGGTCGTTGTGTGTAAATAGCAGCTTGAGCATTGTAAAGAGGGGGTCATTTGACCATTCAAGTACAGTAGAAAACACACAGACAATCTCTGTTTGAGACAACACACGTGCACCCCCGAGACAACACACGTGCACAGTCCCGGGGAGAACAGAGCTTAGTGCTCTGGGCACAGGGTCAGCCGTCTTCAGAGCACGTTTCTCAGCTATTTTGGTTTGAGGTGCGTCAACTACTTTCAGACAGATTTCAATATATGACATATCATTTGACTGCTTATAATCTGGAGAAAACAGAACAATTACATTGCCCTGCTTGAGGGCTTTTTAACCAATGTCATATCTTACATGAGCCCATCCATGATGAATTGAGGACAGCTGAGGCAGCTGAATAAAAATGACGTAAACAAGATTAGCCATTGGTGCCAGTCCCAGAGATACAGAATGTAAATCATACTGAAAATCGCATGCAGTGAAAAACCCCCAAACATTCTTCAGAATAGGAGCCTTGTTGGACCCTGTAGAGAACCAGTGTGGAGCTACATATGTGTGAGATACACATGCCACAGACTTATTGGATGTTATGGCTACTATTAGGCATTAAAAACACTCCTCAAATCTGAGCCCCAGGGCAGCGCACTATTGCCAGGGCACGGGCCACTTTACCTCATCCGAATTCTCTGAAATAAGCGAGACTTTGTAAAAGTAAAAGGATTCGAATTATTATAATGGATCATTTTAGAGTGATTCCTAAAGTGTGTTTTATATGGACCAGACTTTCTATGGACCAGACTTTAAACTTTTAATGCCAAAACCTTGACTCCAATTCCCAAGACTTACTTCTCTTGTTTGTTTTGTTTCGCAAGTGTTTATGGTGGAATGGAAAAAGTGAATGTAGTCACTTGAAGAACATTGTCAATTGAACATCTGTTTGTGAGAGAGAGAGAGCTCCTAGTTTGGGGATGTTTCAGTTCGCTGTAAGTGGCTGGAGCGGTTGATTTCAGAAAATTATAGTTTCCAAGTGGATAGAAAAAAAACTAGCTAATTTCAATCCAAGCCACACGAGGACAGATAAGAAGCCAGCATAAACTCTCAATTTATAGCTTTTTTAATGAATATGTTGGGGTGGGTTTGGCAGTGGGACGTTGAAAGAGTTGATGGGGAGATGGGGGTTTTCAAGTCAGTATTGTGTTTCTGACCGATCTACGCCATCCAAAGTCTTACGGCTGGGACACTCTGGATTACCTCTACCTCAGAAGCGTGTGTGTGTTTAATTTCGGCGTCCGTGTTAACAGGTTAGAGCAGCCATACAGCCCATGTTAACAGGTTAGAGCAGCCATACAGCCCATGTTAACAGGTTAGAGCATCCATACAGCCCATGTTAACAGGTTAGAGCAGCCATACAGCCCATGTTAACAGGTTAGAGCAGCCATACAGCCCATGTTAACAGGTTAGAGCAGCCATACAGCCCATGTTAACAGGTTAGAGCAGCCATACAGCCCATGTTAACAGGTTAGAGCAGCCATACAGCCCATGTTAACAGGTTAGAGCAGCCATACAGCCCGCAGCAGCACGGCATCTAGTTTTTGTTCCCTGTGACGTGCGCGTGAAAATGATCTGTTGATATTACCTCAGCAGGTTACCTCAGCAGGATTCTGTGAGTAATCCCCACTACTACTTAGTTAACTATAACACTACTTTACATTGTTAACACGCTGTGTTAGTTGACTAGAGAGTGTGACATTGATTTTCAGCAACGCTGACATTTATTTACATTTTTCAGAATAAAAGTCTGAACATCAGACTGCAGAACATCTTGTTCCCGGATTTCACCAGATGCTGTCACCATTTATAATTAAGTGCTGCTGAGGTAGAGGTGTCCAGTATGTCCAGCTGTTATCCTTCAGCAGGTCTTGAAATATCAACACATAATCAGACATGAGGTCATTTGACCCCTGTGAGTAAAAAAACATGTTATATCTTTGCACTCAATACAATTTCAGGACCCTCCTTTCATGACTTTTCCTACATATGTGCGTTCTACCATCCAGTATCCTTACATTTTCAAAATCACATCAGGATAAGCTAATATAAAGCTATTTTGCTGTATTTAGGTGTGTAGGAAGCAGGCTAATTTACAAGTGGCCAACTAGTGGTCGTTGTGTGTAAATAGCAGATTGACATTCTAAAGAGAGAGTAATTTGACCCCGGAGGCGTCTCTTTTAGTAGGTAAAAAGGCACGGCTGTTCTAGTGTTAAGAAATCAACAAAAACTCGATAAACATACAGTAAAAAAAAGACTTTGAATCAACTACATTATTATGTAATGACATAACAATTAACAGTTATTACAATTTGTCATTCTTGGAAATGAGACGAAGAGCGTATGAAGAATACCAGATAGAAAACAGGCTACACGAGAGGTTACATGAAAGGCTTCCCTGGAGAGTACTGTAAGATTCACATGACAACATGAGACTGCTATTCGACTTCGCTCTTAGCCTGAGGGTGTTGGAATTTGCCAGACCGCGTACGTTTAGTACCACTATTATATATGTAGTGAGAGTATACAAATGGGAGTGCCAAGTCTTTACAGCACACTGCTTTATTTGGGAGATTATAACAGCAGGGGTGAATGACATTTCTAAAGTGCCCAGCCACAGTGATTTTTTTACGTTTTTTAAGGAAGTATTTAGATAAAGAGAAACCCTAACCTACAGCATACCCATTATTGCTGTAATTATGCTTCTATTAAATTGTACTATGGAAAGGATAAACAATCCCACATAAACAACCACTGAACATTTACTGTATGCTAAAAATGCTTGTATCCTGTGGGTATGTGAGGAGTGAAGGGGTCCCACAGACTAAGGCATCAAACATCCTCCGTGGAAACAAACTGAATCCCCCCCGCAAAAAAGAAAAAAACGGTTTCTTAAGTTTTTGAGTTATGGCACCCTTTTAGTCATTAGCATATTGGCTGAAAGAGTGTTTTCCTAGTCAGTTGAGTGACAAGAACCTGAATTACACATAGGGGGGAATGTAATGATGTATTCCAAAGATACTTCTTGTTCCTGCTGCTGAAAACAGTGAATCTTTTTAGTGAGTGATTTTTTTTTTTTTTTTAAGAAAGTGGCTCCCTTCCTTTTTGGCGCCGCGTCCGGCTTCCTTCCTTTCTGTGACCTTTGAGGTCAAGCCAGCATAATGAGTGTGTGTTCTAGAATTTCTCCCCGTTGTCCATTGCCTGGGCTATTGCGCCTCCGCGGCTCAAAGCCGTTCTGCTGCTGTTGATTCAATGTGACCCTGGTCTCCATTTCTGTGACTCCATTATTTCCCCCCCCCCCCGGTAGCAAAGAGCCAATCGGCAGATACTGCAAATATGTTTCTGACAGTGACTTATGGCTAGTGGAAAAGAGCTCTGACTCCCAGCCACAGATATCCTAGTGATTAGGATCAAAACAAACACGGCAACCTTGCATTGAACATTCAGCAGCTGCCTCCCTTTTCCCTCCGAAAACAGCCATATATCAAATTCCCCGTGTTAACACACACAATCATATTTGTTGTCTTGTGGTGGCTTGGCCTATATCCCAAGCCCATTAGTAAATCCAGCATGTTGTCTCATAAGAGTTTAATGATCATATTTTCTCAGAGAATGAATGAGCTCCCAGCTCAATAGGCGAGCAGACCACAACACCTCTGGGGTAACAGAGGCTGGTAAAGCTCATTAGCCTCTCTCGGAGAGAAAAGCCTTTTCTAAAGCCTTTGTGTGGACAGAGCCATCTCCGCATTTGTATACATGAGTTGTTTGCAGGTTCTCTATTATTCTTTTCTTGTCACATGTGATTTACTAGATACATTTTTTATTTATTTTTTTATTTTTTTTTTCAGATTTTTATCCCCTTTTCACCCAATTTGGTAGCCAATTTAACCCAACTTAGCATCCAATTATCCCCTGCCTATTGCGAAGGATCCGCCGCCCGACCCCGTGGCCGGCAGTCCCAGAGGAGGCCGCCAGGCAGACTAGGCTGACTGGCTCCTCGAGCCCAGTACCGTTACTCCAGCACCAGACGGGGGCGGTGTTGCGCGACGGATCCTAGTCCAGAAATACTCCTATCCCACCCTCGGAAGCGGCCGGCCAATATGCCGCTTCCCGTGTGCCTCGGTCATATCTGGATCTGGCGAGCCGGGATACGAACCCCGGCCCCGGTGGGCAGCATGCACTAGCGGCCAGTGCTTAGACCGCTACACCACCGCGGGGCTTAGATACATTTTAATTGAGAGAAACACATCCGGGTTATAACTGGGAAGCAAAGCATCCATCCACTAAGGGGATGTGGGTAAACATTAAATGCGTAAGATCTCTGAAGGCAATCTGAGACTGTCGCAGTTGAGAGTACAATACAAAATGGAATATCCCTTCTTTGAAGACATAAACTGTATGCTTGGATTTTTTTTTTTTTTCAAGTATGCATATTGGTATTGATGACATGTATTGATTACATGTATACACATTACCATAGACAATGTGCATGATCGAGTGGGTTCTCATACCGTACCTAACGACAGTATCCAAACATTCCCATCGCAAACTTGCTGAGATGGAACCTTGAAGACTGATGTCTTCCGTAGCTCTGCGGGAACAGTTCTGGAATGTCTGTCTGAGGACTGTGCTGAGGATCTCTGTGGCAAGAACTACTCCATCAATGGGCAGCCACTTGTGTCTCTCCAAGCAGCCCCAGATCCATTCTCTGCTATGGAGAGTAGCTCTCTCTGCTAGAGTCTTTATTGGCAGTATATAAAAGTGCTGGCTTAAGCCTGACAAATCACATGCAGCCAACTCAGGTTTCAGCCAGGTTGCAGGAGCGGCGGGAGCTAGCCTGCTGTTTGGCTAGTTGGCTGCAGTAGACACTGTAAATTATACATCATAGAGACCTTTATCTTTTATCTCGCTTCCCTCGCAGAGGCCCTCTGGATGAAGTGGGAGTGGAAGAAAGGCCTTAGCCTGTCTCTTGGTGAACAGAGGGGGGGGGGGGGGGGGGGTGGCTGACCCAAAGGGCCAAGGGTAAAGAGACCTACGCTGAGATGTGAAAAGGAATAAGGCGACGGTGTAGACATGTGGAGACCGTATTGAAAGAGAATCCGAAGCTTTTATCTTTTTCTCATGGAAATTGACAAATATGTTCCTGACATAGGTTGAAATTAATAACAGCTTTCAACAGACAAACTTGCGCCTTACTTCAAGTGGTCAACTGTCTCTCTCAACTTTTCTTTCGGCACTTTCTATCTCATCAGGCACCACGACGGGAAAATACAAGTCAGGGCGTAACACTCAACATCCTGATAATGAGGAGAAAATGAGAGAAGGAGGAAGTTGTGAAAGGAAATATTCCATCAAACACCCCTCTCCTTCCCTCCCTCCCTCCCTCCATCCCTCCCTCCCTCTATTCCCACCTCAACACCAAGCTGGGCCCTCCACAGAGGGCAGGAAGCTGGAGTCGGATCTGGAAAGCAGCCCAGCCTCTAACGCCAAGGCGGTAGGTATGAGCTGTCTGCCTGCCCAGGATTAAGGATCCAGTGTCAGGATCCAAGGAGAAGGGGTGGCCATTTTCCCAGTGCCAGGCCCAGAGACTGACAGCCATGTTCAGGAAACCCAGGGGAAATTATAGGGTCTGAAAAAACTAGAGGGCTATATGGGGTACAAACTCGAAAACAAGCACATAAGGGATGAGCATGAAAACACACATTGTGCTCTGCTCCACATATATATCGCCATATGGGAAATAATTAACTAAGTCTTCACCTGGCAACGAGAGAGAGAGAGAGAGAGTCTGGGAAAGATGTGAATGGGCGCCATGTCTTTGAGAAGTGGGGACACCACGATTCAGAGAACTTTAAGAAGCCGTTGTTTTGTCATTAAACATAAACCAACAAGCTAAACATGTTATCTTATCATCTTTAATTGAGTTTCCTGATATATTTTACTGGTGATATTAAAGGTGTATAATATAGGATCATTGGGATACAGGGTGTTGCTACAACTACTGTATTGTACGCATACAACTTGCAGACCATAACTCAGTTGCTGGTCTTCTATATCTTTTGAAATCAGTGATACATTATGTTCATGTACAATGCTTAGCCTCCTGTTATTATACGTATGTGGTTCTTCAATAGATGACTGGGCACATACTCTTTCTCAAATACATGTTTGAGTATATAGGATGTCCAAAATACATACTTGGGTTAAATGACTTTCTCAAATACATGTTATGGGGGGGACACAACCTGAAATGCATGTTTGGGAAGACAGGCTGTCTCAAGCTTTGTCTCTAAACTGTCCCTAAACTATCTACAGTCAGTTGTTACACCACTTTGAAAGACAATGGATTTTAGTGTAACTTAACCACAGGTTAACCACTCTTTCAAATATCCATTGGTGCATTACACATAGATGACATGAATGACCTTAGAAAAACAGTGACTGCTCAACCACTTACAGTACTGTGGATATTCTCCATCAGGGCAAAGAGCTCTACTATCACACAGGACACACTTTGTGAATATCATTACCTTCCCTCTGGCTAACATAGACATGATTCCCTTCTTTTCCACCACAGTATGCAAGAACATGGCAGTGGAGCTTTCCAAATTCTTGTTAGCGTACCACTTTCTTCGGTTGGAAGCCGCAAATATTTCCATATTGCCAGGAGCTCGCCTTTTTTTTAGTTTGGATTTACAGTAGAATTAGATACTGGTGACTTTTAGTTGTTACAGACTTGTTTACAAGATCACAGGATTTGTCACGTTTTATTTATCCGAAATTAAATCTTTCGAGATTGTTTGGGGATTCTAAATGACGGGTTTGTGATTTATTGTGAAGGAGCATCATTTAGGCTCCGAGATAGGCAGTCACATGAAGCAGCCTATGGTTGCGTGGGTTTGGTATAATTGAAAACACACATTTCAGTTGGTTTTTGTGGCTGAGACAGGGCTTGTTTTCAAGAATTTTGTCTCCCCTCCTTTTGTCCAGCATGACAGAGGACTGAAACGACTATCCAAAAATACGATTTTGCATCTTCTATTCTAACCCCTATAAGGCATATAGGATATGTTTGACCACATCAGCACAGTGGAATGTCTAAAACATTCGCTTAGATGCTGAACGATTGTTTTTTAAGTGCTACAGAGTTCCCTTTTGTGTTGGGTCCAAGGTTTTTTTGTATAAAACATGTTTTTGGTTTGAATTACAACTTTAACATGAGAAGCCTAGTGGGACTGACTGTTGTTGATTGAGAAACAACAATTAAAGGGCTATTTTTTGGGTTTTAATTAACCAACACTGACATTAACAGTAATTATGGGATTGTATATATGTTTTAATTACACAGGAGGCAGCTATCCTGATTATTTGTGCCAATATCATTAAGACGTGTATGGAAGCCCATTCACGTTTACTCACTGTTGCAGTAGCGTTTGATCTGAGTTTGTGTGTGCTTTCTCCTTCCACATTGCCCTTCACATCGAGAGAATCTGTCAGCAACGTACTTATCCCCAGTGATAGATTACTTCAATGTTCTCAGAGAGATGATTGCGGCTGAGTGAGTACTACTCTGTCCCAAGGGGACATGTTAAACAGAGAACAATAATCCCATTTGACTGGACAGTATTTATGAGAGGTTAAAGCTAGAGGCTGGGGGTTTGTATCTCAGTTTGGTTATGACAGAGATATGAAAGGCATTTGTCTTCATCTATATTGAATTCATTTTTCAAATCTAGTAAAAGAATGATGGTACTGTGTGGTATTAAAGGTATGTACACCAACCGAGAAACTGGTGCTTATGAAAAACACAAAGGTGAGGATTACATTTTCAGAGGATTATTGTGCAATGCCATGCACTTTCCAAACATAGTACCAAAAGCGATATTATTATTACATTTCACTTGTTTTTTAGTTTTTTTTTTTTTTACATCTCCCTTGAACAGTTTCAACTTAGTAGGAAGACAGTACAAAGAAAACGACGTAAAAAAGAAAAGTTTGAACATTTGACTAATTTTCATAACTCTGAATAAAGTATGTTTCATCAGTATGTAACACAGTATCGTACACACACAGTCCAAGCTGTTTTATCTGGGAGGACAATCTCACGCTGTTTCTTCACTGACTGTACCCTCTCTAATCAGCCCCAGGTGCTAGGAGCTTAGAGCTGGCTCCACTGAATCATGAGTCCACAGAGCAGAGGAGGGGGGGAAGGCCTTAGACGGTGAGACCTTTCCACTCTGATGGATGCGCCTGGAACCAACCCTCTGATGGTATGAGGACTGTGTGTGTGTGTGTGTGTGTGTGTGTGTGTGTGTGTGTGTGTGTATGTGTGTGTGTGTGTGTGTGTTTTTTTGCGTAGTAGTTTTCCAGGATAAAGTCCAATAAAGTAGAGTTATCAGTAGCAGTCATGACTCATTGTTTCCATGACAGAGATACTGACACTGAGGGTTAATGTGGCCAGTTGAGGATAGTATTCTGTCCTTCCACTCGGCCTGCCATGTTCCCCTGTCCGCAGCAATAAGTGACTGTTCCTAATTTGATACAGTTTCTCTTTCAACAAGCATGAAAAAACCCTATTTACTGTATATCATGCCCTTTATCCCTATTTGCACTTCTGGTTGGATCCTGAACTGCATTTGTTTGTATTGTACTTGTACTCTGCGATGACAATAACGTTGAATCTAATGAAGTTGTATGACAAGGACAAGGGCACATGGAGAATTCAGATAAACCCATAGGATTACACTCACCATCCATGACATAACATCACCATGGCCTTGAACCCTGTATCAGATGGTCTAACACTGGATACATTCAAGATGAAGTATTATCAGCGCAGGCAAGACTAAAAACTTAAAACAGACCAGTAAAAACACTAGTTGACAAAGGTTTCGTATTACTTCAGGAGTTACGTGATTAAAAAACGTGATTTCTTTGATGCACTGGGCCGAACATCAATTCAACTGTGTGCGTCCTAGAATGAGACTCCTCTATGTACCTGTTTCAGTCTCAGATTAAATGACACCCATGAATCGTAAACACAGCTTGCACTATGGCAATGGTTAAGATATTATCTTAGTGCTTAGTTTCACTACAAGAGACATATACAGCTTGTCTTCACTCTACCTACATGCTTTATTGCTACTAACCCCCCTAGCACATAAATATGCGGTCTTAATACTCTCTCAGTAAGAGCAGTGCTTCAGTGAGGAGCAATAAAGTGTTGGGAGAGAGCTACCGTTATCACAAAGTGAGGCCCCAAACTAACCTTCAGGATAAAATAGGACGTTTTTATTTTGCCTTCGTTTTACTTTTATTGAGCTGTAAAAGTCTTAATTTATGAGCTCAAACATATTCTGCATTTCATGAAAGTGGGCCAGAATTGTAATTATGGAATGAAATGTAGGGGCAAGCAGAGTCATGAAAGAAAGAGAGATGTCACGACCTGAAGGATTTCAGTACCCTCCCAGGTTATTTACTGACTAGAGCTCCTTTGAACTGCACAACTGTTTTCTGGGTTGCCTCTGATGTTTGTACAGGTAGGTCATACACTGTAGTTCTGTGTTCTTCTTCTGTTGACAAGTATAGAGTAGCTACCCGCCCTAAAGTGTTAGAAAAAGAAATGATTGAGGTCATGGTTTGAGGTGTGTGTGTGTGTGTGTGTGTGTGTGTGTGTGTGTGTACGTGTACGTGTGTGTCTGTATCTGTGTCTATGTCTGTGTCTGTGTGTGTGTGTGTGTGTACGTGTGTGTCTGTATCTGTGTCTATGTCTGTGTCTGTGTCTGTGTGTGTGTGTGTGTGTGTGTGTCTGTGTCTGTGTCTGTGTGTGTGTGTGTGTGTGTGTGTGTGTCTGTGAGTGTGTGTGTGTTGTGTGAGTATTTTCAATGATCAAACAACCCTATCACAACACCTGCAATAGAATAGATAGAGGAGAGACCCTGCGTAGAGGGAAAACCGAAGGGTAATCCAGTCAGTTATACGGTTTGAATAGCTTGATGACATCATGCCAATTTTAATATCATTATAAAGTCCTCTCCCTCAAACGACAGCTTGAGTCCATTCCAACCATGCAGAATTCTGCAGGCCAAGACAAAATGAGAATTTGATGAGGAATATAAAGAGCCAATATTGTGTAAAGAATATTACTCATAAAGGCTGGGGTTGAATGGTTTATAGTCCCAAGCTTGCCCCTTTCCTTAACCAGACTTATGGGTCACGAGTAGGAGCACTATTTGAAAACCTTTAGGCTGAAAAATAAGACCATAGGGCTACTGAAGGATGTGTGTGCGTGTGCGTGCGTGTGTGTGTGTTGACATGTTTGCCTCCTCAATCAATAGTAACTAGAGTGGTAATTTACACTTTTCTAATACTGCATTTCTGTAGTATACCAGCAGAGGGGTCTATGCCTTACACTAGTATAACCTGTGGCAAATGTTTGCAACTCAGTTTGTATACAATGCAATACACCCTAGTCCTCTTTAGTCTCAATATACATTGTTGCACCTTCTACGGTAACAGTAAGTCAGTAACAATGTCTAGCTTGGTTAAGACCAGGTCAAGATTCACATCATGATTGGTATTCATTCAAAACGCTAACCACATTGATCAGCCTTGCGAGCAGCTTAACCTTCTTTTGTTTTGTGTCTATTGTCAAAATAGAAACGTCTATGTCAAAATGTCAACAATTAAATAATGATGTCGAGTTCAAAGACATCCACGGGTCATGTCCTTCTGGTGGTCTACTAACTGCTGTATACGTCGGCTTATGCGACCATTGCCAAGAAATGAATTAGGAAATAATGAAAAATGGCCACATTTTGGTTCGTGTAATGGTTAACAAATGTCATTATGGTATGGACGCAGAGTAAAAGGCAATAGCTATGTAAGTATCTGCCTTAGATGTGCCGCCATGTGTAATGTCAATAGTAAATGGGCCTGACTTGATTGAGTCTGGAAGGTCCAGCAGCTTTATGATCACGGCCGTGACCATGTGAGATCAATGGTGTAGAGAGCATGTTCTGGGGTTTGACTGGGACCATAAATGTAGGGGGGGGGGGGGACTTCCTGTGGTCCTTTCTGTTTTTTAATTGAGACAGCTGGTTTAGATCCTTCATGAGAAAGGCAGGCAGACTCCCCCAGTTTGCCTGTGGGTTTTTTAGTACGGAGACCTCACTACTAAACACTGTTTCATTTCTCTTTCTAAAACGATGAGAGTGAAAGACAAGAGCATCGATACTCATTCATGAAGATGCTTTTGAGAACATAGTTCTCACAGTTCAGATCTTCTCGGAATGATTGAATGTGTCCTCAAAGGGAGGTTAACTCACTACTCATACTCCAAAAGAAAACAAACGCTGACGTTACATGTCATGTACACGTATGTAATGTATGTAAGTGCTTTTTTAGTTCCTATCCACCATTAGAAGAAATGTTCTGGGAATGCCTCAGGTCCTGTGATCCTGTATATCCCTTCTTCTCCCCTTGGGTCTGGGTCTGTTTTTATCCCAGCCGCCATGTGGCAATAAGGGGGTTGGATTCATGTGAGTTGGCATGGTGGGCCCCGCAGCTGTGGAGAGGAGTAGCCACTAAGGAGCAATTATAATGGGCTGTGCGCCTCAGAGGCAGCCTCCCCTCTCAGACCGTACAGCACAGATCCAGCATCCCCCCTCAGACGCTGGAGCACAGAACATCAAACAGGTCCATTAGAGCAGGCCCTTGTGAAAGTGAAGATTCATATGACGTCGAACTTTGGTGAGTAATACGTCTGCCTCTTCCGTTTCCCTAGTCTTCCGTTTTTTTTCTTGTTTTTTTTCTTCTTTCTTTTTCTCGACGCTGTTTCTCAGGGAGGAAACTCTGGGGAATAATCCGAGAGACGTGGTGTTCCAGAAATAGTCCCACTGATGGCCGTCTTAAAAATAAGCAGGCTACGGTAAAGTTATAGGCCTTGCGGTAACTAATGAGGGGGACCTGACAACACAGGTGGGTCGCTTCGCTTCCTACCTCCATCCAGCCGCCATGTCCCACTTTGACTTTCCCATTCATTCTGCCATGCCTACCCCCTCCAAAGACTCCACTCCGCACCTCCTCTTCACCACCATCCTCCATCCACAATGTCACCCCGCCGCCTCCCCCAACCACCACGATAGTCTCCATCCATCCCCCCCACTCCCCACTATGGCCCACCCCCCCTCACCACCATAGTCCCCATCCCCTACCCGCCCCCCACTATAACCCCCCCCACCACCACCATAGTCTCCATCCATCCCCCCCACTCCACACTATAGCCCCCCCCTCACCACCACCATAGTCCCCATCCATCCCCCCCACTCCACACTATAGCCCCCCCAACTCACCACCACCACCATAGTCTCCATCCACCCCCCCCACTCCACACTATAGCCCCCCCCTCACCACCACCATAGTCCCCATCCATCCCCCCCACTCCACACTATAGCCCCCCCCCTCACCACCACCACCATAGTCTCCATCCATCCCCCCCGCTCCCCACTATAATACTATAATCCCCCCCCCCCCCTCACCACCACCACCATAGTCTCCATCCGGTACCCGCCCCCCCACTATAATCCCCCCCCCCCCTCCCCCCTCCCACCACCACAGTCTCCATCCGCTACCCGCTGCCTCTCTCTCCTGCTTCATCCTCGTCCAACTCAGAGTTGACCACGGTCCTTAGTGCCAGTCATGCCGGAATGCCCTCTGCTCCTCCGGTTATGGTCCCAGCTGCTGTTGGTTTCCTCTGTCTGCAGTCTGCCAGCCAGGCATCGGGGAAACCCAATGGCATCTTAGCTACTTGGATCAGTGTCGTGGTCCGGGATTGGCACGGAGCTGAGGATGCCAATCCACTTCAGCCACCTACTGTTGTGAGCGAGTGTACTGTCTGGTAGAAGACAAAAAAGGATAAAGGACAATCTCTCTGTTTTAATATTCTTTTCAAATTCGGTCCCCAGGTTCAAGCGCGTTGCCTCAGGGTTGGAAGAGCAGGAGCAGCAATAAACGAATTAAAGACAAATTCACAGATATTTAAACGTGCCCACACAGCCGGGGGGCTTGTATAAAAATACTCCAGCAGAACACTCGGTACGATGTTTCTTCGCTTTATTTGAGCGTCTAATGTTACTTCTCATGGGGCAGGTTTGTGTGATACGACCCCCACTGTTGGTTACCTGGGGTGTTGTAGGTGTTGAGAAGCTCATTAATCAGTGAACTGGAGAACATTTTACGTGGATAATGAAACCTGCTGTGAAGATGGCCCACAGGTAATAAGTGTTTCTGTGTGTGTGTGTGTGTGTGTGTGTGTGTGTGTGTCTCTGTGTGTGCACATGTGTGTGTGAGTGTGTGTGTGTGTGTATGTATCTGTGTCTGGGACTATGTCTCGGTCTGTGTGCGTGTCTTTGTCTTTGTCTGTGTGTGTGACTGTGACTGTGTCTGTGTGTGTGTATGTATCTGTGTCTGGGACTATGTCTCGGTCTGTGTGCGTGTCTTTGTCTTTGTCTGTGTGTGTGACTGTGACTGTGACTGTGTCTGTGTCTGTGTGTGTGACTGTGTCTGTGTCTGTGTCTGTGTCTGTGTCTGTGTCTGTGTCTGTGTCTGTGTCTCTGTCTGTGTCTTTGGCCCAATCCCATTTCCCGTCTTTACCCCTACACCTTGTTTTGGAGTGCCCCTTGCTTTTCGGCTTGCCCCTCGGAACAGAGTTGTGTCTCGGTCGGCTATCAACCCGTGCCTATACCCTGCCAGTCTGCACTGATATTAGAGGAACGGTAACAAGTGTAACAACTTCACAGCTGAACTTCAGTTAAATTTGCGGCCTTATATGCCACCAAAGGGGGTAATATGGAAATATGTCAAAATGTGGGACTGTCATGTACAAATCAGCCTTAAAACATTAACGTTAATTAAAACAACGTTAGATAGCTAGCTAGACATTGGCCTACAGGCGATTATTTTGTTATGGTTGTTATAAAGAAAAGGTCTATAATTTATTGAAATTACATTAAACTAAGATAATACGATGGTTAGGATCATTTTAAAAATCTAAATTAACATAGAAAATAATAAAATTTTCTGTTTTCTTCCTCATTGCTTGTGCGTTCGCCACTATCTTCCCATTGATTCGCAAAGCATTCTAGGATTTCTCAAAACACACCGTTTGTAACTCCGTTTGGAGTGTGCATCTGAAAAAACTCAGTTTGGAGGGCTACGTAGCCCTACCACTTGACCATAGCCCTACATGCCTACAACAATTGGGACACCCTACCCCTACACGTGAACACGCAAAACAGAGGGGGAGGGCTAAAATGTAGGGCCAAGGGGGTGAATTGGGATTGGGCCTTGGTCTGTGTGTGTCTGTGTGCAGAGACAGATTTAACCCTGTCTGCCCTTGGAGATCTTTGGCGGCCGTTAGCGTGTGTGGCAGTGTGATTGTGCCCAACACAGGCCAGGGTGGGCAGTATGGAGAGAGAGGCTGTAGTGCCCATGGTGAGACAGATGGTGATAATTCTGTTAACATCTGTGTCAGGCTACCCCTGCTGTCAAATAGATTCCCTTCCCCAGGACTGAAGGATGGCGTTGTCTTCAGGATCATAATGAGGCTACACCATCATACTGGGCCTGGGAATTCCATTAGCTGCCGGAGGGAGATCTTCAATCAGCACCTGAAGAGAGAAAGCTGCAGGTGTGTGTTGGGGGCTTCCGCACTTCTCTATGTCAGGCTACTGTACCTCAGCATTTTTAACTGTAAGAAAGAAAAAAAAACGATCATTTGAGGAGAAACCACAAAGTGGTAACACTTAACACAAGCCCTAAACCTAACCCTAACCCTAGCTCCAACCCCAACCTTAAGCCTAACCCTAACCCTACCCCCAGTACTCAAGTTGTAAAAGAAAATCAGGGGGGATGGTGAATTTTATCATATGGGGACAATTTTAGCATCCCCACAGCGTCAGTGACTTCAGTGTCACTGACTTGGTAAACATGTCATTGCATGTGTGCGTGCCCCCTCCTTTTTTTTGGACTGTTTTTATTTCAGGGGGGATGCCATCCCCCTTCCTCCCCCCTCAACTCGAGTGCTGCCTAACCCTAACCCTAACCGTAAACCCTAATCCTAGCCTTCGTCCTAACCCTAACCGTAACCCCTAACCGTAAACTGTAGCCTTATCCCGAATGCAGCCATCTTCCTCCTTCATTATGAATGCGGTCCAAAGAGCTGACAACGTTTTCCTTTTTATAACCTCCACTGGTGTCTTAATCCAAGACCACATTCATAGTAGCTATCCTGGCCGTACACCAGCACCATAGGAGTATGACAGAAATTGTGATGTTACACTAATGGGCCTTGAAAGAGCTGAGGACCCATATTCCATACAGGTTTGGCTTTAATTTGTCAAATTAATGCTGCGTTCAGCAGGACCCACATGGACAAGCCTGAACCCAACTCTCCACACACACACACACACACACACACACACACACACACACACACACACACCTCTGCTTCCCCCTTCTCCGCCTCTTGACGCCGGGCAACTGAGGCTCTTTTGTGCATACATGTGCAGGAAGCCTGCTGTACGTCAGCCCTCAGCTCGGACCGACCGTTAAAAACGTTCCTCAAACAAGTTCTTCCCTTCCCTCCTAACTCACTTGGCCTTACTTCCCTGGTTTAGGTCGAGATTTACGACTGTGAGGTGAGGTGGTGTTTTGCCCATGTTCTGATGGGGGTGGTGGAAAGGGCACTTTTGCAAGCTGTCCTCTGACACGCCACCCACCCAGTCCTAAGCAGGGTGTTATCCCTCCCCATAAATCACCCGGCCTGTTAAATCACTCTCCAGACACTTTACTGCCCTCTCTCATCCCCGCCCCGCCCTCGCTTCATCTTTATTCAATTAGAGAGATTAATGGCGCATGATAAGACACTGCAGGTTGACATTGTTGTGGGAGAGATGTGGCTGGAATGTCATGGTTATCATTTATGAAGAGGACGGGCTGCTGGTTTACGGTAGGGAAGAAATCGTAAGTCACAAAGAGATACAGAAGAAGAATCTGGCGAATGGTGAAATAGACTTTCTTTTAGAGTATTAAAAGTTTCAGTAACTGTAGCTACTGTATGGAAAGAAATGACAGCAAGTCAATATCCAGACCGTCTAAGAAGCTGCAGTGCTGTACCTGTAGGATGAATAGGGAGACCATCCGTCTCCTTGTCTGTGCCGGTTCAAGCTATTATGGGGCCCTAAGTAAAAACTGTCATGGCCTCCATCCATTTATGGTACTAAATAAATAAAACATCAGAAAAAAAACTAAATTGTATAAAGGTCTGGTTTATGAAAAGCAAGACTAAAGAAAAGTCTTCAATTGCTTTTTTAAAAGAGCGAAATATTGTTTTAATAGTGGGATTTAGCTAGAGGTCGGGGGGCTCTACTCACAGCACGTAGTCTGTGTAAAGGGAGGCAGTGGTACTGCCTCTGAGTTCAGCAGAGGAACCGAGCTGAGAGTCCAAATAGGAATCTAGTTTTGTAGAATGAATAGAACGTACAGTACTGTATTTGATGGGGCGCTTAGGTGGCATAGTGGATTAAGCGCTGACCATGGGTTCCCGGTTCGATTCCAGCCGCGGACATGTCCTGCATGTCATTCCTTCTCTCTCTCTCTCACCCATCCTTCCTGTCATAATCTCTACTATATCTGTCATTAAAAAGTAAAATATCAGTGGGACTGCCCCACTCAGAAAAAAATACTTAAAAAAAAAAAAAAGTACTGCATTTGATATGTGGCTATAGCCTGGCCATTCTATACAGAGTGTACTCCGCATCAACACAAAGGCCGATAGCATTAGCGTGTTTCTCCCCTGACTCCTTAGTTTATGGTTAGACCTTCTGGTTGATTCCGTGGTCGGATGACATGATGGTTGATAGCTCTCTCCTCGAGAGGACCATGAGTCAAACCTCATAACCGGATCATGTACAGTAATCATCCTTTCACTGTGGTCAATATGAAGCCATAACAGACCATAACAGACCAATATGAAGCCATAACAGACCTGTAAGAGCTCACTCAACGAAACAGTGGCCAGAAACCCACCCTATTTCCCTACAATGGACTGGGAATTGAAGTGGACTGGACCGACGCTTCATCTGTCAGTCACCGGGACCACAATTGGAAAAGACGCCCTGGGTTAAATTAATAAGCATGTTACTTCCAAGGAAGTTTCTGATGTTGAAGCCGCTGTGTTAGTCTTTCCACTAGAGTTGCACCAGAAATGCAAATGAGGTGGTTGAAATATGAAATATTGAATAGGGATGGAATACTTCTTCTTCTTCTTCGGCGTATGGGTTGTTGTTTTCCTCTCCACTCCACCAGTTTTATTTCTAAGGAAATGATATCTATCGGAATATATATATATATATATATAATTGTATCTCTAAAGATAGATTTGGAATAAATCTAATGGGCTACACCAGGACGTGTTCACCATGCAGTGATTACAGGCTCTGAAGATGAGGTAATGATTTCATGTGATGAGCGTGCTTGACCTTTTTCTTCCCTCAATTGTAATTTCCATTCAACCAAACCGTCACATGATACTGTATTTTACATTCGCTTGCATAAAACGAAATCCACATTCAATTCAGTTAAAAAGACATATACTTGGCCGGTATGTGTCTCAGAACGGAGCATTAGATAATTTCAGTAGCAGTGAAATGTTGATGATTGCACTCCAGCTGGCAAATAATCCCTCAGCCTCTCTGACTGATTTGGCCCACGTACGCAGCCAGCATGTCCAACTACCCTCGGGAGGGCAATATCTCTCTACACACAAGATGATGAATAGAACCCACAAAGATTTTTACTATTGCGTTGTTCTTGCCTCCAAATATCAGAGGGCAAGGGCATATAGTACTGTATGAAACAGCTGTGTAACCTTACTGCACCAGGTGCCAATATTTGTCTCCGAAAAAAAGGGAATTCCAGTGTATACTGAATACCAAGTTTATTTTCGGGATATAAAGGTTGAAAGAGTTGAGTAGAGGTCTTGAAAATCTCAACTCAAAGGTAACATACCTTTACACATGACATCACCCCTCAGTCTATAGTCCAGATCAACATCTGTATACCAGGTACACAACCTGGTTGGATTCAGAGAGAGTTTGCTTTTGTTTCTGGAGTGTTTGGTATGATGCACTTCATGCTGTTCAGTTGATGTGCCGTGAAAACAATAATCATTTTAGTTTAAGTTGTGGTGAACCGTAGCTTGCCCTGTGCGAGGAGGTGGCACTGGAGCATGTTGGGAGAGGAAATCTCGCATGAGGGAAATTAGCTCATGTTATGTCCCTGGTCGTCATGTTTTCCAACTCTAATGGTCATACAGGCTGTTCCTCACACACCTTGGAGAGTGTTGGCCTCTCTGTTTAGTCAGAGTTCATGGTGAACATGGTAAAGAACATTTTGTATGATTAATGGAAATCCTACTGTACTGTTAATGCAGCAACTATATAAAAAAGACTAAACATTTTTTTACCAAAAAACAAGTAAATATCAATGAGAAGCAATTTGATTAGAACACAAGATGGTCAAGATTTCATATTCTGAGAATGTAATACTCAACATACATTGTTCTTTGCCAATTCTTGAGAGCAACATTGCCAAGTGATCATGTGTGCGACTAATGATCCATCTATATACTAGGGTTTAACGGCAATCTGTCCGGTCTAACTAGGCCGCCTTTGTTTAATTTTACGAGTTCCTCATCAGGCTTTCTCATGCTTCCTGTCCGTTTGGTCTGAGACGTCTGTCCCCCATACAGGATACAGATGGACATGTGTGGACATGTGCATGTAATAATCTGTAAGGCTTTCAGCTGCTTTATCACCTCGCATAACTCCATACCTCCTCCTAAAAGAAAAGACAGTTCGTTTTCTAGGAGGCTCAACACGCATGCAAGCCATTACTGGTGGCTTAGGTTACTCTCACATATGGTAACGGAGGTCCGATCGAGCGATGCCAGAGATATTAATTGAAAAATAATGAACCATGTGAGGTTAACATAAATCACCAGTGTGTCCCCTCTGAAACTATTCCATGTGTGGACTCGGAACTGAACAAATCATACTCTTACTCGTACAAAATCATACTCTACATCTACACTACTGTTCTCTGACAGTATTCACGGTGAGTGCCCGTGTTCCACCTTCCACTCTGATGAATCACACGTTATATGAAATTAGTACTGAACTGTTATTCTTTGAAGGGGTAAGAGAAATCTGGAAGCCAAGTGCTTTTAAGCCATTATACACACTGATTTTTTGAAAGCCTGGAAGAGCAATACAGTACATTGTTAATTTCCTTCGCAACCTTTTCAGCTTCTGCTTTCCAAAAGCAACGTGAGTGCTCCGTCCAAGGACAATGACAAATGGGTCCTCTTTGTAACCTCAGTAGAATGTCCTTCTCCTTCTTCTCCATCTCCAGCTTGCATCACTGTCTGTCTGTCTGTCTCCATGGCAGGGTTCTAGTGATGAGAAGATGAGAAGAGCGGCGGCGCTCACTTGGCAGGCTTGGGGAGTGTTTGGCGCTGGTTTCACTCTGTCGTCATCTGGCAGGTGACTGACATGAACAAACATTCAGTCAGTCCTGGTATTGTCTTAGCAAGAGAAAGTCTCCCGGGAACCGACCAGCAGAACTACTCCCCCCAACAGCTACAACCCTCCACACATACAGGCGGGGATTGTCTAACCAGTTAGTTAGTATTCATTTCTCCCCATCGGCAGACTCTCGGATTCTGGGCAGGCATTGTTGGGCCTCTATTGCGTAGTCCCTCCGTGCCTTTAGAAGCTCAGTCCTCTGACGTTGATTGTCAGAGAGGTTGAACAGGCCATGGTAATGTGCCAGTCACAGAGGTAATGAATGAAGTATGGCTCTACGGAATCCGAAAAAGTATCCATCCATACATCGACATTTCTCACAGCTAACAGTAATATCAGGGTATGGAAATATGTTTTTATTAAACATACATTTTCACACCAACTGAGGCCTGTAGCTATTGGTTTATTTGTATCTTTATTTAACGTTGTGTGGAAGGAATTCCATTAAAAAGCATCTGACATACAGTATGGGAGACAGAGCGGTTATCTACTGTACACGGCTTTGCATGTGTGATTATCATTACTTTCACCAAGATGTACCGATCAGCACAGTGGAACAGCACAATCACTCTCAGTTATTCCCCCTGGAAGACAGACTAAGATGATGTGCACAGGAAATGAAAGGTTTAAGCATGGGGAATAATATGATTATATCCACACACAGGTGTAGCATTGCAAATAATAATTACTCTTCTCCTTTTAATGAAATCCAACCACCCCAGAGTATCATCTCTGTGTTGTTGTTTACGTCGGAGACTTAAAACTTTGAAATAGCAGAGCTGCAGACAGCGTTGGGACTTCCCACATCGCACCTGTTGCTAGTGGGTATCATACAGTACGCGGTTTAAATGCCAACGTTCATAAATATTGAATATCTCTGTGTGCTGGATTACTGAAAAACCTTCAAAGAATAAAGTGTGGTTGTCAAATCCAGAGGAGGAAGAAGAGTAGATTTGATTTAACTACATTCAGTATTTGAGCATTCATCATTTTGATCAATCTGCCCCTTGAATAGTGTAACAGACCTGTAGTATAACGCCCATTAGCAGCTCAGCCAACTCTCTTGGGGTTGTGGTTAGCGCCCCCGGTTGGTATGTGGGAGACCGGGGTTCGAGACCTGCATGGGGCGAGTTACTCTCCCAGTCCTGTTGGCGACAATACCTTTACACAGTACATGTAGGCCTACCTATATTTGATCCGTGTGTACCTGTGTGCAGGTTCCAAGCAAACAGGTCAAAATGATGTTGATGTTGATATGACTTTTAAGACCAAAATAAAGCACACAGACATTTCATCATTAAAAGTTTTGCGCAATCTATCTACAGTATTTCCCGTTGCCAAAGTACACTGATATAGCTGGTATGCTTTTACACCTGAGGCACTGCCTCCCATGTGTTCCTTGGACACAACAGAACAGGTTTTGATTTCCCCCGATTTCACAAGCGTAACCATGGATAAATACAGACCTGCTGAGTAAATAGATTCTGTTGCTTGGTGGTTTCAGGTGGTATTTAAAAAATAGCTTGTTAGATTTGGCATTGAGCATGGGTGAGCTAATGTCCTTATTTCACAGACTGAATGAAGAAATGGCCTACAACCACCGCACGGACTCGAAGTGGAAACCCTGCATTGTGTTAGAGAAAATAGCAAAGCCTCTATTAAAAGATAGTGGCTAAGCCAATGAAAATCCATCACTCTTCCTTGCTTTTACACTGGCCCCTGTTGTGGCAACTGCAGGCATAATTATACCTTCCATTCATTAAATACTCATTTGTCACCATTGAATACAATTATGCGTACCATATGCCCTTTCAGCTGTATTCGCAAGACTCATTGTACCCTATGTAGTCAGGCAGTGAAGAGATGCCCATTCGGTCTGCTCAATTTGAAGACACATCACCGACCGACTGGGTCCAAACCACTGTAACATGACTGACAAGATAATGGAACAGCTCACACTGCCCAGCCCTCTGCCCAACGTCAAGTCAAGCAGAATGGAAAGGGGTGAAATCTGTTTGCACAGTGCTAAGTTGTGGAAAGTGAATTTGGTAGAATGTCTTAGTTACACCATTTTATACATATACAGTACGTACTGTATGTACTATAGGTACCGTAGGCTTGTGTCAGATTCAACTCTGTGGCTAGATGGTCAAAGCAGATCCACTACACGGTCTATGCAATAGACTGTGAGTAGACTGTGCTTCCCTCGGCCCTAGATCTATCTAATTAAACTCACAAGTTCTCTGGTAAGAATAATAATAAAAAAGGGGAATTGTTTTGGTTCACAGACAACTTGTTGTCTAAGACCTTTCCCTGAAACTCTCCTCAGCCACTCTAGATGTGTTTTATCCTCCCAGATGTACGGATGAATACTCATTCCTCGGTCAGAAGAATGCTGATCCTTTCACTTGTAACCATTCCTCAACAAGACTGATACTTTAAAGAAGTGGATGCACACAAGCAGCTTGGGCAATAAGATTAGCATAATTGTGTAATTAATTGTGGATTCCTTTCACTTTGAAAAATAGCAGCTGGTAGAGGATGCTGCCTCCAGTCCTGAGAATTGCACCATTAGCACTTCACCGCTAGCCAAAGCTGTGCACCCCAGTCTCATTAGAGGAGTCCAACAGGCCTGTTTTCTATGAATGAGGGGAGGCCTGATGCCTATGAATGACTAGCTCTGGTCTTTTCTAGAGTGGGTGCATTCAGGTGAAAGTTATTATGCTTTTCTTCCCACAGTCTGGAGCTGCATAACTCTGGCCTAGTGTTTTACCCACAGGGACACTCAGGGTTGATTGTATCTCTGTAAGTAGCTACCAAACTTTTGTTCGAGAGGTGTTCAGAAAACCGCTACTTTAAAAAAAAGAAGAAAAAAAAAGAAAAAGAGGAAATCCTTTATCAGCATTCCAGTGTGGTTTTCTGAAGAAAAATGATAAGTCTCTTTGTGAAGTAGATTAATGAGGGTGTTACGAATAACGTTCTAACCTGTAAAAATGCATTCACTAATGGTTTACCAACCGTAACAATTACCGTAACTACAAATGAATGTTATTATAAAGTTTGACCCAACCGAGAGTGTACAGTTGGACTAGTCCCCATCACAGGAGTGCATCAGGTAACAGCATAAAATATAGGATATCAATATTTAATGGACTATGATGCCTGCTGAAAATATCCATTTGAAATAACTGGGTTACGATTAATTTCCAAACGAAGGCATGGATTCATATGGTCTTTTGATTTAATGTTTCATGGTTTTCATCAACAATACAAACATTTTCTTACATAATTGACATAATCTTGACATCATTTGTCATTAAAATGTTGTTTGATGCAGAGTAAAATCCATAGTTTGGAAAAGTATGATTAAGATAGGGATTATGTGAATTAAGTTGAAGCAGCTTTTGTGGAATATATTTGTAACTCTCACCATGGTTAATGTCAAGTTTCCACTGTTGTGAGAGGGGGGGGGGGGGCGTACGAGTATTAATGTTTCTACATGTTAAATGGTAGCCTTTCATGGATTTGTTATTTCAGAGCAATGCAGGGTGCATTTGTTGAGCTTGGTTAAGTGATGACTTTATGGAAATGTAATATCATTACATGGTATACTTTGGATGATGGAGTAGCTAACCTTTCCTTAAGTGCATTCACCCATATCAGTAAGGATACAATATAAGACATTAATCACAAGGGCAGCATTGTATAAGCACTGGAGGTTATGGATTCCAAGGAAACAATTATTATTTTTAGATGAAGAAATATTAGGGATTGAAAATAATTTAGAATATTTTTCAATTTACTGTTGGTTAAAGTATGTGCTATTGGTACAGTTATGTTGGCCTTTCCTAAAACAAAGCAAATACATGATGTAAAACAATAACTGCACATTTACTTAATGACACAATGTAATCCAACTCAAGACCATAAACACATTAGAGGCAAATCAAAAACTCTGCCAGCTCTAACTTATTACAGGGAAGACTCAAAAAACATTGATTGATTGAGGTTTATCTACATTTACATTTTTGGCATTTAGCAGACGCCTTTATCCAAAGCGACTTCCAGCAAATACGTTTGTCTAAGTAAGGGAATGATCTATCCATCAGTCATCATAAGAAAAAGTAATCTCTGCTAGGACCAGGGGCCATTGGCAGTCACAGTGCTAGAAGAAGGAAGAATTACTTTTTTTCCAAATTTAATTTACAGTATCTACAGTATCTGTTTCTAGTAGTTGGATTTCTTATCCGGCTTATAGCTCCACTGTAGAGGAATTTAGATATTATTTTTCCTAAGAAAAATATATGGCTATCATATCATCATTGAGAGAGACCACCATTCACCGTTTTATGAGAAAGCCAAAATGTTAATGTTCCTGTATTTTATGGGATGGATACCAGTTAAACAAATAGAAATAACCTTTAATGGAACCTCAGTCATCCTCTGCTAATACTGTCCTCATATGACCCATCCGTAGAAATTATACTAGAAAACTGTGGAGGGAAAACTGTACAGTATATTCTGTCCATATCAATAATCGCAGTCTAGAGTCTAGTAACATTAAGTTGCTCTTATACCTGTGGGGTAACAAGTACTCTAGCAACAACATTGTATTAGCTGCAGCAATGCCAATACAATAACTAAAGTACTGGCAACATGGTTATACAATGTTGTTAGAAGAGTAATTACTGTTCAGAATTAAAGTGTTACTGAGAAGTTTATCAGACAATAGCTCTGAAAATGTAAAGTTCAACCGGTGGCAAACCGTTTCATACCAGGGCTTGTGCCCTCACACTGATTAGCGTAATATGCTAATGTATACAGTATAGCCTAAATCACTGTGCCTCGTTAAATGGACAAATAATCACCATGCATATGGTGGCACTCAAGGGTCAAACAAGAAATAACTCTGCAGAGGAAAGCATTCAGTAAGTTGGGTGTATTGGGGATTCTATTTGTCATCTTTATAAAGCTCTCATATTCAAACTGCTGAAGGCAGTTTAAGATAAATTAAAATTTCCCGCAAAGACTTTTCACCCTGACATAAAATCTCCCTCTGCGCAATATCACAAAACATGACCCAAACCTCTGCTTTAAAGTGCACAACACTATTTATAATGAACAAAGCCACGTGGGAATGCTCGTCTCAAAGTTATGGAAAACTAAACACACTAAAAGCTCTTGGTTGTGCTTATGTTGGACTGCTTGGTTCTCTGATGAATGACATGTGTATTATGATTTTTACTGCTACGTAGCCACCCAGGTGTAGACTATCAAAGATATTGTAATGATCTGCTTCACTTGTTAGATATTTATTGAGCATCTCTGAAACGTTGAGACCTTGTGGATATTTGTGAGCACAGTGTTGTTGTTTTTTTTGTTTGATGTAAGCAGGTACAGTGTGCTGAAGACTGATAAACTGTACAAGCACCATGCCCTCAGCATTGAGATCACGAGAAAGCAAAGAAGTTAGTTAGTCCGTAGTTATTAAGTACCTGCACACTTGACATGTCAGGATCTTATCTCAATGATGTACAGTATCAATGGCTCACTGCAATTTCGACTTGTGAACACAGGGGAGCCCGACTTCATGTGTACAATAGCTCCTCATATGCGTGTTATATAACATCAACCGCTTAAATGGACGTACATTAGTATAGTTGGACGGTCCTCCTCTCTCGTTTAGCTTGTTATCGCTGAATACATTGGGACCTTGTGACAGTGTGGTTGCTTGTTTTGCTTTTGCGTGTTGGAGATTTCTACCAAGTCTCATTTTCTAATAATGAAAGTGATGATAGATCAGGAACCCTTGGGAAGCTTAACTATGTGGAGCTTCAATTAAATCACCACAGCAAACTGGGATAGGAGGGCCAATGACCACATCTATAAACTTTTATATAGGAGTAACTTTTGCCAAGAAACTAAAAATTCATATTTTTTTCTCATCCACAATATTGTTCCTGTAATTCAAGTAAGATTTGGGAGGTGCAGATAAAACCATTGCTTAGTTATAATCTACACGACATGTTGCCGCTCTTTTCACTTCAGATTACTTCCCTAAATGATCCAGTCGACTACAAACCATGCTTTCCGATCACCATTCCAGGCCGACAGATAATAGACGGTAATCAATGGTCTTCATCTCAAACCAGAACATTCCAATAGTTCAGATGCGCCCAGCTTGAATGTTAATGTCATTTCTGACCATGGCTAAGGGCCAGGCTATTTACTGGTACAGTATGCGTAAGTGCTGGACATATCCACATGTTTGGGTTGGCCCTGAATCCTTAGGAACCGACAGGGACTGAAGTATCTGATGGACTCAGAACAGTCTGTCTAAAGCCGGTCATTATCTTGAGAACCATAGTCCTTTGTGAACGACCATTCCATTCTTCCCAGATCATCATAACCTAATCGGCTGGAACTCTGGTGGAGGTCAACAGAGTTCAATATGGGAATATCAATCTTCTCAACCTCTCTCGGTCTGATCACGGTCATGAACACTTCTAATGCACCAATGTGAAAACGACTCACATTTGTACTGTATTCCATCACCCTTGTGTGTGTATGTAGGGTTAGGGTTAGGGTTAGGGTTAGGGTTAGGGTTAGGGTTAGGGTTAGGGGTTAGGGTTAGGGTTAGGGTTAGGGTTAGGGTTAGGGTTAGGGGGATGTTTTCTTTTGACCGTGAAACAGCTTAAACAGAGTCAGCGGGGTGTTGGAGAATGTATTCTTTCTAATGTGGCGTACCCTTCCCACCCTAAAACTTGGCAAGTGCGAAGTCATGGACTAAAGAGATCTATCAAGTCCATTGTGATGGCCAGTGTCTCAACAGCAATACCATGTCATGATGGCGACTGTTCTTATGCCATGAGAACCCATCCTGTCCAACGTTTGTATATATATATATATATAACAACTGGAGCGTTTATATCACTGGGGGCTTTTTAACTGATAATCATTTTTTTACCGACCTCTGGGCTTGTTCTTTCTGTGCCCCTGGACATGTGTTAAAACCCCTGATGTTAAAAGCAGGCCCTTTGTTTGTGTTCCTGTTCCCCGGGTTTTTAATCGGAAAAAATATGACTCGTGAAAACAGCTTTCCAGGGAGATGATGATGATGACAAAAACGCAGATGGCCAAATTCTCCCTTTAGTGATGAAGTAACACACTCATTTAACTGATGAGTCAGTTTGTTCCTAAAACACGTTTCCCCCTAAACACGTTGCTACTGTAATCTTTGGCTGTGAAAATTATGTGTATTTAATTATGTAGCTTGCAGTACTGTAGATCACAATCTGGATAAGAGGAGGAGGAACCCCATGAGTCTGATCCATCAGGCCATAACCTTCCACTCATTTGTCAAATTACGTATCGGAATTCCCCAGGTTATGTAACAACTCATCTTTAAAACACCCAAAACTAATACAAAACACTTGGTTTTGCAAGGTTGCTGGAAAAACAAGAACATCCATTAAAGAGTCCATTGTGTATTGAGTATATACAGTATATTCTCACTTACAACATTATAAACTCTGGATAACCCATTGTTGGACGATTGCTCGAATGACGATTGCTCGAATGATTTATTAAGATACAGTATTTTGTATTATTTCTCTCTGTCCTTTTCTCCTCTACCACTCATGCCCATGTGGTTTCAAATGAGAGGAATTTACAGAACCCTTTTCAGATTTCATGAAACACATAGGGCTATATTTAACCGAGTTGACACTGGCAATAAGTGCTGCCTGTGGTACTATGGGGTGTGCCCAGTAGCGAACTGAACTGGCCATCTCGAGAACCGGGAGAATTCCAGGTGGGCCAGTTGATCTGTAGGCTGCAGGGCTGATGGATGGGCCGGTGTTCTGACAGTGATGCTGCCTTGTCGAAAAAGTTTTACCTATGCTATGCTAACCCTAACTAGTCTAGCCCTATCCCTAACCTGTGCGCATGCGCATAACCGCTAAGTAGCACATCTCGATAGGTGGCACATATCGACAGAACACATATCGATTTGAACGTTGTCAAAAGTAGAACGGGGTCCTGTCATTACAGATGACGTATCCATCTAACGTAAGCCATCTAACGTAAACGGATGACGTAAACGGAAGCCATCTAACGTAAACACAGGGCTCTCAAGTCTCACGCATTGGGCGTGAGACACACGCATTTCAACCCGTTCACACGCACACCTTGTCTCACGCCCAATGCGTGAGACTTGAGAGCCCTGTAAACAGATGACGTAAACGGAAGCCATCCGTATGGAAATGACCACGTTACTACCACAAGGTACAACACGAAGATATTTTCACAGCTAGCTTGCTACCGTTAGCCATCTAACGTAAACAGATGATGTAAACGGAAGCCATCTACAGTAAATAACTTTGTAATAAACAGAACAACATATACGGTAATCAAAGTTTATTATACCAACATTAATTTAACAAGCTTAACATTTAACAAGCTTACCACAGAAACAAAACGTCCACATTCCTGAGTGTGTGTATGTACTGTATGTCACGAAAGGCAATATCAAAGTTCTCCAGGAATACATGGTTTTTAAAGTCTTTAAATAGCGCTAACGGTAGCAAGCTAGCTGTGAAAATATATCTTTGTGTTGTACCTTGTGGTAGTAACGTGGTCATTTCCATACGGTGTGTATCTTGATGTTACGTTTACGGCTCTGCAGCCAATCATAATGTGTTATGTCATCACAGCCAATCATACAGGGATACGTCATCAGTAATGGTAAGACCCCGTTCTACTTCAGAATCAGAATCAGAAGACTTTATTGCCATGACATGTAAACATGTTAGGAATTTGGTTTGGGACAGTGGAGCACGGTTTACAGCAGGACAGGTGCAAGACAGGACAAGACAGTGCAAACCAACATCATAGTGCAAGTCATAATTAATATAAATATAAAGTGCAGAGATCAAGTGTTCAAGTGTTCATATCCAAAGCTCTCTAGGTACGGGTGGAGGGAGGGTAGATAGATAGGGGTCAGGTCAGGGGGGGGGGGGGGGGCAGCAGCATTTAGGAGCCGGATGGCTGTGGGGAAAAAGCTGTGTGCATGTCGGGCCTTCACAGTTTTTAGGGACCGCACCCTCCTGCCTGAGGGGAGCGGGGCGAAGAGACTTCTGACAACCGTTCAAATTCTGTACCTACACCGGTCAATCTGTGGAATACGTGGCCGGTGAGCAACGTGCCCAAAATGAACGACACAGCCCTCTACTTACTATACAGAGCAAAGAAACCCCACATTGTACCCATCATGCATCACACAAGGAACAGCCTTTGAACCACCCAGGCAACATTACCTTCCTTACCGAAGCTCAGATCACTCCTTCATCTGGATAAATGTTTAAAAAGCCTCTGCAATCCATAAACCAAAACCCAAGCTTGCGTTTCTTACCCATAAAGAAGCGTTTCATAACATGATCCATGACAGAGGAATCAATGTAATTGACTGTAAGTATGATGTATAAAGTAAAAATATCTCATGTGATTAGATTTGACATAAATTAATACATTGTGAAAATCTATAACCATGGTGGATAATTTGTGTGCTATATACACCAGGGAAATCTGCCCAGGTTTAGGGTTCTGACATGAAACGAACCCCCACATGCTTGATCAGCCATCCAAAACAAAGCCTTCAGATGGAACCAAAAGTTTCCAAAGCGCTCCCTTGTTAGACCATCTCATTGTGATTGGTTTATTTGTCGTGCAGACCTCAGGCACATCTGGTAGGGGAGGGGGGGTTGGCTGGGGGGTAGATGGATGGGATTCACGTGCTCCGCCTCTCACTCTCTCTCTCTCTCTCCCTCTCTCTCTCTCTTGCGGGAACCATATTTCCCATGTGCAAGCAGGAAGACTGTTTGCTGATTGTTTATGTTTACCCCTCTGATTTACAGTATAATTTACAGTATAATGTGGAAACATTTTAAGTGGATAAAGATCAGAATGCATTTCAGGCCTGGTTGTGTTTCAATTACAGATCACTCCTAAGCAGGCAATAAAAAACATTGTTACCCTAACCTATTATTAGATACCCATATCAAAACCTGCGATGCAGAAAAGTTGATTCACACGTTCGTATCCTTGTGACTTGATTATTGGAATGCGATATGAACTGGCTGCTCAAACTCCTCGCTGTTAACTCTTCAGGGGCCCTTCGTTCACAAGACACAGGGAGATTAGCTGTTCCCCAAAGGACCACCCTACCCATTGAACCATACCTCTCTTTCCGAGAAAAATTCAATTGTGAAACATTTAAAAGGCTTTCTTTTTCAAAAAGAAAAAAAAGAAGTTTCCCCTCATCTTGAACGGCACCAGCCGCCACTGTTAGGGAGTCAGTTTCAGTAATTTTTAGCTCAAAGCTAATTTCTTTAGTCATTGTTATGACCCATCCTGGCTCGGCAATAAACCATCATTGCTGGCTCTTAGCTGGCATGCTCTGTGGTTACTGGGCCGCCTTCTGGTGGTGTGGGGAATGGGCCAGCTTGAGTAGCTTCGCCTCCCCACCCGATGCAGGAATGCCACAGGGTTGGCATCGGTTGGGTTGCTGGTGATTTGCTGTTGGGAGCTATTTCATGCTCTCCCCGTCCCTGGGGGTGATCTGGCTCTGGGGAGTTGTTGGGACTTTGAGCTGGTCACTGGGACTTTTGCTGACCCTAGCTAGGTTGAGGGCAGTGGTGGCTGCCCAGGGCATTATCCAGGTCTGGCTGCAGACATTGTCCGTGGGCGGACTGCACCAGGCCGTTGCCCTGCACCACTGGCCGTGTCGAGACTGGGTCAGCCTGGGTCAGCATGGGTCAGCCTGGGTGTTGCCACGGAGTCGGTATAGTTTGGGGGGACAGCGGCTGCTGCCTGGGTTGATTTCGGGGTCCTTCATTCCTTCAGTGGTGGATGGGCTCTTGGTGCAGGGGTTGTGCGTGCATGTGACCCAGTGCCATACACGCTGGGATGGTCCGGTGTTGTCTCAGAGCAGATCTGGGCTCTTGCCTCTACCCCCCCCCTACCCCCCCCCTACCCCCTCCCCCGATGTCCCTTTGGCGGGCTGGCCTGGCCTGTGACAGAGTAGACCTGGTGTAAGCTGGGCGCTGACCAGGTGATTTAGATGTTCATTAGATGTACCAGAGGCTCTGATCTCTCCTACTGTTTAATCTATCAGATGTTATCCATAGCCTCTAATCTTGTGTTTTCCTCTTTCTGGTTATCTGGCCGTGCCCTATTTTTTCTTCCCCTCTAGGGAGTTTTTCCTTGGATTGCTTTTTGTGGCCGGTGTTACCTTATATTGTTTGTCTTGTATTTATTGTGTATACGGTACTGTTTGTATTGTTCTTGTTGTAAAGCACTTTGTAAAAAGCACTATACAAATACATGTGATTGAAGTTTGATGTATATGTTGTCTGTATAGAAATACCTAGGATACATAGGAGAAATACATAGGGGTTTTGGGTATTCCCCCTCAGTCTCACTGTTTGGCATTCATATGGCTCCCTTCTTGCTTGTCAGTCATGAATCACATACAGTTCATTTGAATGGGGAAGTGTGTCCAAACTTTTGACTGGTACATACGTAAGTGCCCTTCTTCCACACGTGGCCTCCAGGACCTGGAACTAATAGGAAAGGAGATCTGATATCGTAGACAGATGTTCATTCGAATGGTCATTTTTCTGTTGATGTTATATTAACTCGAGTGTTTTAGCTAGCTGACCCAGCCATGATTTATGATCTCTGGAGACTAGTGTGGGGCCGTCCATAATTGCAAAGGAGCATTTTTCGGTTCGTTTCACTGATCGCACACTGGACATTGTTTGCAGGTCAGAATGTCTGGCAACTGGGCCTGGAGCTTAAATCAAAAAATGTATTGCAGATCTGCACCTATGTGCCGTGAATCAACTGGATATTATTTTTTATTTAACCTCAGATTTCATTTGTTAGGACTACTAGCAATGTATAAGATGTATCGGATACGCAAACGTGCGGGCACGGTTGTGCATGGTGAATGGGTTTCTCACGTGCATTGTTTCAGGTCAAACCGTAGTAATTGGCTGGAGTTAGATGTGGTTACACGTGTGGAGAAACAGAAGGAGAAGGAAAAGCCTTTGATCCTAACACGCCAGTCCTCCTGCATCTGCACCTCCGTCCTCTCGCTGCGTTTCCTCCAGGTGTCGATACAAAGGCCAACGCCACGTGGCGTGGTCTTACACCCTACCTGGAGTCATTAAAACATCACTCATACAGTACTAACTCTTTGATATGCTCAGTGCTCTAATACCCAACATGCTTTGTTGCCTACATAAATATGTAGATATGCCACCTTGTAAACATCTGTGCTTGTAAATAGTTGGGATTGACGAATGCAGTTTTTTGGTTTTACAACGCCATTTGTGTAATTGCTCTTTGGGAAAGGTTTTTACCTAAGTTTGCTGTTATTTCAAGTTTAACAAGTATGGTGTAATTCTGCTGGGAAAAAAAAGACTGTTATGTATTCGGGATTTGTTTGCACCACCTATTGAATGCTAAATGTGATAGCACTTTATCTTCAAAGCACATGCAAAACACGTATTAAAAACTGCAGATGAAATGAGAATCCTGAAAGTAACTTTATTTTACACACAAGATTAAACACGCGGGCCATAACATACCTCTCAGAGCAGGTATCAGACATCCTGTGGTATATAAAACACTGTATGTTGACAGAAACCTTAAGAAGAACCACCTCAGGAACAGAGCCCCATTATTGAAACATCGTGCCTCCTATCTGATGTCGGGCCATGGCGCTGGGTGAGTCAAATGGATCCCGCTGAGATGCCTACAGAGTTATGTTTTTCACTAAACTCAGCACATGGGCTCGGGATGAATAGATGTCAGTCTGATTCAATTTTCAACATAAAAGAAGACATACATTTGGCGTTATCGCACATTCAATAGAGGAATGTCTTGAGTTTAGAAGCATCCAGCTGCTTCGACTGGTTAGAATGGTTACTGTATCTGAGGGAAAAACTAAGTTCCAAAAGGAGGTTAGGGTTAAGGTTAACGCGATGACTATCTTGCATCTTGGTGTTTGTTTTGGTTTGAGAACTCCTAAAACATAACATTCACTTATGTCACAACATCTATACAAGAGAGAGAAACTCTATTAACCTTTTATTATCTATTTATTCTACTTCTATTTCAAAAGAGCTACTCAACTTATTATGACTATGCTATAGCATCGTTGATTTATTCAATCTGTCTTTCCCCGACTCGCTGCCGATTGCAATGTGCTTTGCCCCTGTAAGAAATAAGCAATTCATTTAATTTGTTTGTTAGTTTATTTAGCATATCTAAAAGATATCAATGGGCTTAACCAGTAATGACTTGGTCACTACTTCCAAGGGATCCCTGACACTAAAGATCCTTAAGTCCTTAGACTTAATCACCAGTCCAGTCCTAACACAATTAGTGTTATAATCACCCATTAGGCGACAACAAAACAATGTCCACATTATTTGAACTTTTAACATCAACAATTAGACTAGGCATTTATTATACACTAAACAAAAATATAAACGCAACACTTTCTTTTTTTTTCTCCTTTTTTTTTTTTCCACAAATTGGAATCAAAGACCAGGGAGCGTGCAATAGGCAAAAATGTCCACCAGAGCTGTTGCACGTGAATTGAATGTTCATTTCTCTGCCATAAGCCATCTCCAAAGTCGTTTTGTGAACAGACATAGAAAAAGTCTTAGGTCTTTGTTTTCTTTGAAACACACTGGTTTGTTATCCTTGATATGAAGGACCACCGCAGCACTGACTTGAGGTTTAAGCTTATCTGAATTTAAATGTGACTGATAAGGAGGAATGCAAGCATCAGATTGTATGTCCATTTGGCAGACTATTCCAGAGGCTGGATGTATTAAAATACAGGGATACTGTACATTTTCAGTGATTTTCAGTGTTATTTGAATTGACATAAGAGAACATCTTGACTCAGACTCTGGAGTCTGTATGTTGGACACAGTGCATCATGAATAGCTGTTCAAGGCTTTTAGCATACATCACCATGAAGAAATGGTTGCTTAGTCTTGGTGAGGATGTATTGTCGGAGTTCAAAGTCCAGAGTCGAGTTCAAATGCCTGGAAAGAGTGCATAGGAGGGGGGTCCTTTAATTAAGTAGTTATTTCATGGTTAGCGTACACTTTATAAGACAGTCAGTCGATGCAATCACATGTCAAACTGCCGAAGGACCACAGAGGAACAATTCTCACGGTGAAAAAAGTAATCTTTATATCAATCTAAAAGTAAAAGAAAAAAAAGACAAAACATAACCCGCTTGATATATCTTCAAGAAGGCCATTAAGGGTTCCCAAAGAGGAGCGGGTGGTGTGTATAGAACACAGTCATTAGGCCCAGTCAGCCTCTCATCTTGGTTAAAAGGACTGTAAGCCCCCGTAAAGCACCCTGGCTTTCTCAAGTTAATGAAGAAATATGGCCGCTTTTACATTGACAGCTTAATGGCTGGGTTAGTAAGGAGTTAACCCCCGGTCGGCGTCCACCACCACAGTGCACTATTTTATACGGAGTGGTGTAGACTGAATCTTATTTTGCCAAAATATATAAACATTGTTATGATTGTTTCCAGATCTACTCCTCCATTGCTTTCACCTTCAGAAAACGTAATAAAACACTAAACATGTTTGAATGGCTCCTACTGATATGATGAACAACACCCGATTGTACATTAACATGAACTACTGTACTGTTAGATGCATGGCTGAGACACATGGCAAAACTGGGTCTCTACAGAGAGAAATACACCTCATGGGTTCCCAATGTGAGTGATGGGGGGGATATTTCCCACCGAATGCGATCATTTGTGATAAGATTTCCTTTTCGGAATAAGTGAATGTGAAGTGAATGTTTTTCATGTCGAACAGTTCTGAATAAAAACTGCTTTTGTTCTGACTAAAACCACTTGTATGTCTTAGCCCTATACATTCATTGGCAATGACACACTGAGGTGTGTTTCCATTGAAAAGGTGAGAAGGTGTTCAAAGCCAAGTCCTCGCCGGTATACAATTTCGTCAACAAAGGAGTTTCTTTTCCCTCTTCCAGCCTGCAGCTCAGCTCTCTCGCACCAAATGAGCCACTTTCCATTAGCAACACCAGGGCTCTTTCAGCACTGTGAGAGTTTCTACCTTCAGGGGTGTCAATGAGAGGGGTGTCTGTTCCCTCTCTACCTTGATACAGAACAGCAGCAGCAGCAGCAACAACTGTATGACAGACAGGGCTTGAACCCGGGTCTCCCGTGTGGAAGACCAAAGTGGCTACTGTACCATCAGACCAAGAGGACATCCTCAAAGTCGGAGGGACGAAACTTGAGTCTCAGACAAGGCTACCCATCACGAGAGGGTGATTCCCAATCACCTCCTCTAGACGTGCTCTGTTTGGGACATTCACTCATACTGTATACAGTAGGGAAGCTCTTTTGCCCTTTGCAGCATCGACGCTGATGTCAAAGTTTGATACAATCAAAAGAACCAGAGGGATTGGGATTGATTACAATCAGGCTTGTATGGAAACTATCAGGACTGTTTGAAAAACTAAAAAAAGACTGCCTCTCGGTCCAAGATTGGAGGAAAGACAGGTTTGCGTGAGTGAGAGCGATTGGTGAGAACTCCACACGTTTGTTAATGTTGAGATTGGACTTTTATGTTGCTTAAACAATTGAAAAACACAGGGAAATACTTGGCTAAAAATAAAACGCAGCTCACGCTTGCCTTGCAGATTAATTGTTTTTAACAGATGAGAATCTATTTCATCCAAATAAACGCTACATCACTGTCACACGGTCGAATCTGAGGGAGCTCTGCACTTCTTCAGCTGGGCTCGTGTTTTGAAGGCCAAATAGTTTGCACATGCTGTGATCTCGATAGAAATGCAACCCCCGAAGCCTATCAAGGGTCTCAAATATGAACCGTTGCCAAATGCAGGAAATGTTGATATGGTTAAAGGACGACATGAAAAAGAACACTGGACTGGACTCCAGTTTCATGTGGGAAAACAGACAGACAGAGAGCTAAAGTTGTGAAGCATGTCATATCTTGGGAGGCGATGTCAACAAGATTGGTGAGTGTTTTTGCACACTCTCTTCATCCCAATTATTTCGATTGTAAGTGGATTTTCTTTGACAGCGGGGAATATCAGAGAAACACATTGAGGAACACACTGTTCGTATCAGTCGGGATTTGCCCCAGCATTCCCGAGCCCGCTGGTCCATTTCCAAACCACAGCCTCAGAGAGGTTTTTTCCATTGGAATTCATATCAGAACTGTCAAGGGCCTGCAGAACCCTGGCAGCTCAACATTTTGAAGCCTATTTGCAAAATGACCTCCTCCACCAAAGACGAGGATAGAATAACACAGCCTGTTTTCTCCGTCCAACGGTACTACCTGGGTCAGCTACTGCAGGGAGCAGAAGGTGTTGAACAGAACCAGCGGGTGTCAGAGCTCTGTAACACCTAACTCTCCTCACTGATACGACGGCCTGTCACACCTTCGTATCCACACCCATCTACCTGCGGGGGTGTCCCGTTTCTTTATTTGTGGCTGTTTTTTTTTATCGCCGCGTCCAGAGTTATTAGCAGCAATTTTTAGGGGTCCTGACACGCAGACGAGCGTAATAAAGCAGACTAGTGTGCGAGGTGTCCGTGTTGTAGATTTGCATGATGGATGGAGGCCGTGGCTGGCCGGGACAGGCCGTCTGCTCTAATGGGTCTCTCAGGAGCACAATCAGCCTCTCCCGCTGCGCTCTGGATAAATAACGAGCCGAAGGAGGGTGGAGGAGGTGTTCTGCTCCGGGGGTCCATAAGGGACGGGAGGGACCGGCCGGCACCAGGCAGAAATAGCCGGGTCACTTTCAACAAGATAATGAGCGTAATGGAGAGTGAAGGCAGAGAAACGGAGACGCACGACACCCGCTCCTAAAACACATCCATATTTTACCGAAATCACGGCCCCTTATACGTCAATTTGTGTACATTCCCATGACATCTGAATCTGTGGTGAAGGGTCGCGTAAGGTGTGCTGGCTCCCGCTCAAAACCACAGGGCCCAGACAGTTTGTCCAGCCACTGTAGGCCGTGAGTAGCGTTCACCGTGATGTTTATGTTTCAGTGGGAGCGCGGGGTCCTTTTTGACATGAGGTGCTAAGCATTACACTGACAAGAGCTGTAAATAAAACCGACTTCAGGCACCGAAGGGTGCTGTTTTGGAATGGATGCACAGTGCCGGGCTGGGTCAGACTCTTACTGTTTGAATAAATAGTTTTTTTTATAAATACCTTTTTGGAACAAGGAGATTTTTGTGGCTATGTAGGCAAAAGGGCCTACAGCCCTCCATCTTGATGAAATACTTGACGAAAATTACACTTAACAGATGGACGGAAACCAAAATCCCGCAGCAACAGACGATAATGGTCATGATAACTTCCACAGGCTAGTATTCCTACGAGCTACATTAATGAAATCAAGCATTTAAAATCAACAATATCTGGAATGAAAAAACACAGCTCAGCAAACTCAGCTGGTTATGGAAGGAGGGGATCTAATTACCATGTGTCCGAAGAGCTCCGTTTGCCATGTCATTGAATCAACTGACAGACAGGAAAAAAAATAGATAGTATCTCATGATACTTTAGAACCCAAATTGGTAGGTAATCAACCATTTCTTAGCAGTTCTGAGAGTTGCTGGGCAATAGCATTACGTTGGAATGTAGCTAGCTCCGTCCCGCGCTGATTGAATATGGCATGTTTGTCTCTCCACAAGAGACAAGAGGAGGGCCTCGCCTCTTCCTGGGTTTCAGAACGAAAGAGGTGCTCTTAAAAACAACCTCTGTGTGCGGTATCGCACTCAGGCTGTACTTAGGAAGGCAAAGAAGCACCAGGAGGTACACAGTGCTCTGTAATTACGTCACATAAACAGTAATCATTCTCCATTGAATCTTTCTACTTGGGTGATAATACAGTCCTTTTTGTCACAGTGTCTCCCACAATTGAAGCTAATTGCAATCTGTGACCGGTTTTGAATATAGGCTACAATGGTCGGTTAAAGGTGCCGGATGATTTCACAGAGAATTGTATCTAAAAATAAGATTTCCTTAAAAAAACTAAAACAAAAAAACCCTGTGAAATACGTAGATATATTTCGGTTAAAAACAAAAATAGCCGACTGAAATTCAACTACGCAACGTTGCAAACAAATCACTGGGTAACTGTATGTAGTAGTTCTGCACTGTTCCCATCATCACACAGTCATGCTCCATAGCCTCTGATTTTCTCTCTAATCCACCTGTGGCCAGGAGGGATGTAGGGAGGAAGGGAGGAAGGGAGGGAGGGAAGGAGGGGGTGACGGGGGTCCACCCCAATGACCACGGGGGAGAGACAGGTGGGAAACCTGCCCAGATGCAGAACAGATGCTTAATGGGTCATTATTCTGTTTCGGAGCGTCCGTCTGTGTCCTCGTGGGCAATAACAACAAGTCTACCGACCGACCGATGATGGAAGTCCCCTCCCCCCTTTCTTCCCCCTCTCTCCCCCCCCTCTCCCCTTCCCCCCCACCCCCCTCCAATATCGTGCTCCTCTGAATTGAACTCCAGCTGTCTGAGAACCTGGAGGAGTGCCTGTTGTTTTGACAGACGCTGCAGGATCTTCCACATCCGTCTCCCTCCCTGGAACTAATCAATCCTGGCGCCTCCATGACACTCCGGCCCTGCCGCACCTGCTCACCACAAACACATGACAGCGCCACGGCAACCCTATCCAAGGGCTGCAGACAGCCGGCGCACATGCATGTTTTCTGGCGCTAGCGGCGGAGGCCGAGTGACGAGGAAGGTCCCACAGAAAGACAAAGTGTGTCTTGTCCTCGGGAGATGGGAGAAAGGGTGTCATTTCCTGAGCGAAGTGCTCAGACCGCTGCCAAATGATTCAGTGTTTACGAGGCCCCTGGGATCCGGGGGCTGGATGTAACAGAGCAGTGGTCTGTAAATCCCCCTCGAGCGGAGGAGGAGGAGGGCCGTTTTGGGGGGAGACAGACAGGGCTCTCTGGGCTGTGTCAGTGGCTCCTCATTTCACACACGTTGAGTGTGATTACACCCTGCAGAAAGCCACTCGGTGAAGGAAGTAAGGCAGGGATCTGAGGTGCTCTGAGGCCAGTCGACAGAGGTTAACTTAGGGCTGAATGACTGTGGTGGACCGCTGTGACAGGGCAGTAGGGCCCAGGGCTAACACATGTGTGTTTATCATTTAAATACAGTCATCTCTGCTCGGTTCTCTCTCTCTCCATAATATGTAATATTATATATAATATACCATGCAATGACTGTGCCAGATCGTTGTACAGTGTTACGTGGTACATTATTGGATGTTAGAGTCATTCTAGTGTTACTACACAGCTATAACGTAATGAAAACTGTTACCTTACTTCCCTGAAGCTGAGAACAATATCCGAGTGGAATAACTCGACACAGCTTCATATGAACACAGCTTCATATTTCTTATTTGCCATTTTAGAAGATTCACTGTGCAGTGCATACTGTATATGCAAGTGCTGCTACGGTATGAGAGTTCCAAGCTATAAATGGAACACACCAGTGCTGATAAGATAAGGCGGGGGGGACATGCAGAGGAAATATTCCATCATGGATGATGGAGGACCACCCAATTTAATTACATTCCTTGAGCAGTATCAGTGTCACATCCACACCCACACCCACACCCGTACACACACACACACACACACACACACACACACACACACACACACACACACACACACACACACACACACACACACACACACACAACCACACACACCCACACACATTCATTAATGCTATCAAGAAGTCACATCAGTGGGGTATTATTACACCAGCACTTGTCTTCATGTCGCAACTAATTGGAATACTGGAACAATTGCAAAAAACATTGAAAAACAATGTGCCATGCTGATGAATGCATTGCAATGATTTTAGTGGGTTAGTACAATGTGTGTGAACATGTACTACATTACTGTCTAAATCTAGCTGTCTTTTAAAATAATTATGATGGGATAAAACAAAAAACTGCAGAGGGGAGCATATCAGAATATTTCATTATGAGAACAGTGTCCATAGTATTTCCTTTCTGTGTTAGAAATATGACATGTCTGTGAACATGACACCCTCTGAAAAGGCTAGCTTCTCCTGAGATTCAGACGCAGCTCCTCTGTAACAATGATACATCACCCTGGCAAAGATTACTTTATATTTAACTGAATCAAAACCCTGCAATCTTGACTTGAGATAACTTGCGTGCTGATATATCTCTCTTGTTATGGCTGAGGAATGAACACAGGAGAGGCTTGGGACGGTACAGTACACGGTTTCATATGAATGTAAATCGAGGCTATTTGTTTGAATCTTTTTATGTTGCACTAGTGAGAAGGGTTGCCTTGCAGATTCTTTATTACATAAAAGAGGCATTGATATCTGAACATCTGATATTTTCAATATCCACCGTTATGAAAACATCCATCACCTTGAAAGTGTGGGCCACTGAGTGTAGGGTGAATATCAGAACGTTATATCTTGTAATGATAAAAGAACAAAATGAACACTTGTTCTTTCAATAAGATGTGTTGATGAGACGACCAAAAACAAACTGTACAGTGGTTTCACGTATGAAGGGAACACACATTTCTATTCTCCAGTCTTGCTTTGTTATTGAATTACACAGTTGAAACTTCGATAGATTACTGTATCTGAAAACATCGATGTATTCAGGAGCATATGCTTTGTCTTGTACAATGACACATGTCTGAATGTGTTAGTCACTCACTAGCATCTTCACATTTACTGACAAAGTTGACAGAATCAAGGTCAGCTATTATTAAAGCGCTGCTTGTTTATGCATCTCAGCAGGTCACAAGAACAGCAGGAAAGCAATTATTCTGTTTGATTCACTGTCACACACTCAAGAAACATGTCAACCCTCCTGGTGGGTGAACTATTGAGTGTGTGTGTGTGTGTGTATGTGTGTGTGTGTGTGTGTACGTATGTGTCATCTTTATTGCATCTGTCATCTTTATTGCATCTGTATTCTTTATTGTTGTTGCATCTGTCCAAGACTTGGACTACATTTTAATGGGCGCAAAAAACAGTCTTAACACAAATGCGGGCCCTGGCAGGGTGCTGGCAGTGGTGCTAGGGGGGGGGGGGAGTGTGTCTGAATATTGCTATTTTTAAGGGCAGATTTAAGGCCAGAGTTTTTCCAGTGCAACTGATGACACCTGGCCTGGTCATTGTCACGAACACACCTGCGTTACTGCTACTCCGCTCACCTGAGCGCAGGCCAGACAGACGCCGCAGGAAGTTCATTTGTAACGGCGGACACAAATTGGCTGATACGCCCGTGTTTGGATCTGCATCCGTTTAGCGCCGGCTGAAAATAGGGCCCCTAGAGTCGCTCGGAGTTGTTAAGCAATGGGCTGCACATTTTCACATCCCGAGCCATGGATAATTCTGCAGTTCCTAGTAAGGAAAAGCTGAGGCCTCCTCCTCCTCTGAAATAGGATGATTTATTCCTCAAAGGGAAGTACTATCCACAAATGATTAAACAGATGGTGGGCCTGTGGAAGGTATGTAGCTAACAGTATGGGTACATTTGCCAGAGAGTTTTTGGTAGCTGCATGTGGTCTCTGTGACACTCACCTTTACAAGCACTCAGCACAAGTACTACTACTACTTCAGTTAATGTTTCAATATGTACGCTTTCCCCCCCAAATTGTGGGGGACATAACATGTACCATTTACCACATTTACCATATGGGTTTTTAGAAAGTGAAGGAAAACAGGACCATGCCATCCTCCTTTCTGACCCTTGGCATGTTTGAGGGCACAGAGGGTCTGCAGATGTTTTGTTATGTAATTGTAAACAATTCAACAATAACCTCTGCGACTGTAAGTTACCTGTGGAACAGAAAGCATCGGAGCATGCGCTGGCAATGCAAAAAGAAAGGCAATTTCCTCCACGGATATATCCCCCCAAAAATCTCTTTAATAATATGAAGCAGTGTCTCGGAGAGGTAGATGCCCTATTGTTGAATCAAGCATTTTGTGCATAATCCCCACTCTAATGCCTCTTCTGTCAAGCAAAAACAATCGGCTATTGGGTCCAGAGGGCGAGGACTTGACTGCGTCACGCATAGCGATCCACTCCAAAGACGCCGCATGTTCCCTCTGAGCCCCGCACCGCTCAGATCAAAGGCTCGATAGGTCGCCGGCGCATTCCGCCAAATATTTGCTTGATAACAGCTGGCAGATTTGCCACATAACAACATAATAAGAAAAATACCCTCATAAGGAAACGGTAAGCCCCTCTCTTCCAGCTCTGGATGCAAAAGACAATATTGTAACGTGATCAAGTAGGGCATGAAAATGGAAGACAGATGTTATTTATTTCCTTGGGTGCTGGACACAGGGAATCCATGACTTAATGCTTAATGCCCCTGATAAATATGTGCATTTATTGATAGAGAGGCAGGAAATCAGATTGCATGAGATGTGATTCTTCCATGATGGAAAATATTTCAGTGGGTTCTTCAGGCGCTTTTGATTATACAGTTTATTGCATTGTCCTGGCCTCTCCATCCACTCTGTATGCATACTTAACCACAGTATTTTACCACAGGTATGCATACTTAAAGCTCCAATTTGACAGCAATGATATGCCAATTTATTATGAAAAAGAGCTTTAATAGTGATTTACCACCAATTGATCTTTGGTTCCCTTTTCTGACATGATGATATGTCAGTGTATTTTACAGGTATGTCACAGTTGCATTGAAATGAAACAAAACATGTTCATACATCGAGCTCAGTGCAGACGGATTCAGAAAAAACCCCATCCTTAATGCTTGATTTAATCTGTCCTCATCTGTCTAAAGTATGCTAATAATGTCTGATAGAAGTATTAGTGGCACATAAACACTGCACAGTGTTGAAAGGCCTAGAGAAAAATGAGGACATATTATGATCTGGAAATATTAAACATGCTTGTGTGTGCTGTTTCTCTCATCTCAGAAAAGATGACCATGATTTTTGGCAGTGATGAGATGGATTAACATTGTAGAGTTAATTTGGAGAGGTGAGCGGAGCAAACGGAGAAGACATTAGCCACTTTAGAATTGGCGCTGTACAGCATAGCATACGACCTAGACTGCAGTTCGCAGTACACAAGCACAGTGACTCAACCATGTCATATGGTTAGCATCTGAAAAGGGACTTGAACAGCAGTTCCCGTTAAACCAAGTTGTAGGAAATTAAAGCCAACTGAATCGGTGCGTGCTTCCATAGTCCTGCTATCTGACATGTTTGATCAATATTTGCCCTGAAAGAAAAGAACACTTGTGTTTTTGAGAATAAGATCCAAAATGGAAGAGACTGTTCTGATGGCCTTTGCCCATTCCAAGTCAATAAGGGATCCAGGGCCCATGGAGTGTTCAGATCATGGGAGCGGGCCTCAGACTAACACACGTGAGACACATCACAAGATCAACTCCCACATTCGCAGGGTAGAGCCCACTGCTTGTCAGCGGGATCCAAGTTGTGGGAGGGGGGGGGGGGGGGGGAGGAAGGAAGGGAGGGGGGCAAGACACACAGGCCAGATGTGTTACACTGTGTTACCCCTTCCATATGGGAATATTTACATTTCCTTTTTGTTGTCCCGAGATGAAAGCAGAGCAGATCCATTTTAACAGATTTTCTGACACATTTTAAATTTGCAGGGGAACTTTAAAGGCCTGTTCCATTATCCAAGGTACAGTATGTCTAATATGAGTATGGAGTGTATGGGATTGCTGTGTTTCTCTGAAAAAGGGAAACTGGGATATTTCACAATGAAAAGAAAAGAAAAAGAAAAAGAAAATCGATGATAGAGTTTCCCATTTTGAACATTTCAAAATCAACCTAAAGGTTGACATTTCAGGAACTGAGATGTTGAAGGCAGAATGCTCTGAGTTTCCGAGGCGCATCTGAACGCACCAATAGAGCAGTCATGGGAATGCTTTTTTTGAGGCTCAGTATGAAATCTCTGAAGAAAAAAACGAAAATCTCCCCAAACTAGCTCAAGAAATGCACCGAGACAGAGAATGAAAGCAGAACACATTATTTTATTGTGGAAAAAAAGCAACATTGGGAAAAAAGTCTATTCTGGCACACCGTTCTTTTTCTTTTTTCATATATATAAAAAAAACAACCAGAAAAGCTACAAATCTTGATAATTTATACAAATACAACACCTTTCAAAAAATAAAACTTTTATTTTTATTTTAGTAAACTCTGAGTGCTCCGTTGAGCAAGATTCTGCAATAACCCATCGCTTGAAATCCCTGAGCAGAGACACAGAATGAAACACTTATTTCCATCTTCAGTCATACTCTAATTTGTTCATTAACACTTTATACACAAGATAAATTATCACAACTTGTGATGGGGGGTGGGGGGAGGGGGGTGAGAGTGTGAGGGTAGAATACTGTATTCCATTGTGATAACCACGCTCAACATCATTACTTGGACTGACACGGTGATCATAGCTAAACACGGCACAGTGTTGACACAGTCACGACCAACACCTCCTTAACAACCAACATAGCGGTCAACTCAGCTCCAAACACACACTGCTGTGCTGTGCCTCCATAAGACAGACAGGAAAAGTGAGGTTACGTACCAAGTGGAAAAGGGAAGATACATCTTTAATGTTCAAGAAGGAATGAGGCAACTATCACACTACTATCTCCATAACGCACTGAATATGACCTCAAAGGATGGGAGTCATTGTGGGGGCAATTGGACGGCACAATAAAATGCTATGATTTATGACTTTTGAATGTCTGGTGTTAATTTGTTTAATTCTTACAGTGTGATGGACTCTTAAAATCGATATTCTTGGCAAAATAAAAATAATTATGTGTTTACGATTTCATGAAATGATTGATCGAACAATGGGGTTTGGATCACGACACAATGTACAATACTGTATGACCAACATTTTCTGTCAGAATTGCATTTTATAGTCAAATGTGTGTCCAATTTCTGGAATTGAAAAAAGGATTCATATCAAACAATTTCCTTCATTATACTGTACATCTGAAAATATAACACAGTGCCAGCTGGTTTATATGCCAAGATAACACAGAAAAATAACTTAACAGTCATGAACCAAGGACACAGATGTGTGGGATGTCTGGTAGGTGTTAGCATTACAATACAACATAACATGTTAGAAGAGGAAGCCTGATCTGTTTCTCCAAATGACATATTATTCCTATATTAAGATGCTGTTAATACACTGTGGTTCCTTTTGTGCTGACAACAACAACCAAAGATGTTAATTACACAGTATATATATACAAAATGGAAGTTTAACACCCAGGAGAGTGAGAGAACAAGATGTTTTGAGTTTAGGGAATATTATGTACTTCATATCTTACCGTTAACAAACCTTCTGGGCATTGAGCTTCCCTTGCAAGTCAGACTGCTTTGTCTGTTATACTGTAGGTTCTTACTGTATATATTAAGATTCATTTATACACACAAATACAAGAAAATTAACAACATTACAAACAAAAGCAATTATTCCATTTAAAGATTCCCTCAAGACAAACTATGGATGTGTATTGTTATGTAAAGGAGTGCATCGGCTAAGATAGCTATTTGGTTAGAACTCGATAATCAGAAATGACTCCAGACCCTTCTCTCCTGTCTGAAGAAATGACCACACCAGTCGTTGTCACAATGTGAAGGGAAGAAGCCCCCATCTTGCAGCTGCTAGCCTGTCTAAACCACCTACATGCATTTAAGCTGAGGAGAGCTAATGTTAGTACCATGGGACGATAGCTACTAGAGCTTATCATTTCCTTTCATAACATGTTACTGTTTCTTCATCTAAGAGCAGGTATCCAAGGAGACATGAGTAGTCTACACAGCAGCCATGTTTTAGGTCTGTGTGAAACAACACGCTTAGTGAAAATGTTGCCTTTCAGATTCTCTGCTACATTTGCACTGAATAGTTTTGCACCTTGGAATAGTAAGGCATAATAGAGTTGACAGAAAAATTAACTTGAGTTAAATGTCATTTCACTTTTCCTTCAGACTAGCTTATTGGTCTTTTCTTATAAGACTAACACTGTTTTTTTTGGCAAACAATATTCAATGGATCCATATCGTTATAGGTGGATCGTACTGGGGTGGGTGCCCATGGCCATATCCTGAGGACAGTCCCTTAGTTGTTCTGTAGAATACACATACTTATACAGTCTCACATTTCATCATGTTGTGGAAGTGTAGCCTAAATCTATCAGTGGGTTCCCTTTTTATTGCTCAATAATTCCCAACAGTCTTATTTGCTCCATCTAATTTAAAGACATTGTACCTCAGGTTTCTGTTCAACATGTGGAATCTCATAGGCAATCAAAATGAGCAATTGATCAACTATAGAATCTCACAAGTTAGTCACATGATGAGACAAATACACAGACAATTGGGATAGAACATTTTGAGGAGGTCTCAGAATGTCCTTAGATAGAGTGATTAATAGTCTAATTCATCACTAATTATGTTTAGTGTTTAATTGAACAAACCATAGCTGATAAAGCTGTAATCTCAAATAACCTGCTATGGGTTCCACCAATGTGTGCAGAAGCCAATACATACAGTCGGTACAGCATCACCCCAAAGAGGCCACGACCCCAAGGGCAACTGCACAAATCTCTCATATGAGCCCATTAAAACAGGGCAGATTTTAAGAGCTAAAACCCGTTTTTGAGTCACTAATTCAGAAAAAAAACTGTTTTGACAATAAACCCATGATTATTTTAAAGTGCCAGATAGAAAGATTTAACCAAATTGGCCTTGAAACATGCCCCTCATGTTGCTAAATTAACGTTGCTACTGCTAGACAAACGATGAGGTGACACAATTGGTTATTTATAGTGACAAAAATCAATTCCCAATCTCCCGGTAAGTCTGTTCATATTTTGTTTACTTAACTGACGATTGTATGTTTTCATCAGATAAGATAGTTACCGTCGATCGACAGAGTTGTCACCGGGTTCGTCCCTACATTTCCTTTGTAACGACAAAGGAAATCCAGGTATTTTAGTTAGTACAACGTTGAAGATAGCAACTTTTGGATACTTCAGAATAAAGTTCTATATTAGTTAGCAATCATGTATAGACAACTGAGCAGTTTCAATGCAAGCCTATGGGAGATACGGGTTCTGTCCCCCACGGGGGAACTTTGGGGAGGCCTGGTTTGTGACGTAACAAAGGAACTACCCTGATGTACCGACTGTATGTATGTATGGAGGCAATTTCATCAGACCAAAAACTGAATTCATTAAATGGAGAGGAAAATCCCCCGTTTTGAGTCGACGGCACAGCTCTCGCTTCTGAGTGCAGCGCCTTGGGGATGAGATTCTCTGTCCTCTTCTCTCACACATGTTTAATCTTGCACTGCCCCAGGACAGAATTTGCCCTAAAAGACCTTTTTAAGTGTCAATTCCTTATTAAAAAAACCTAATTTACCACAAGACTTCTTCAAGTATGTACCTATGGTCCACTTCAAGTTATTTAAGTGCTCTTGTCGAGAATCACAGATCCGGTGAAAAGAGCACACACACACACTGTGTGGAGAGAATGTTCCAGAATGTCATCCAAATATAGCGTTTTTCTTCCTCACAATGGGCAATCGCCCTCTGGGACCGCTGTGTACTGCAGCTCCTGGCCTGAGGAGGGGTGAGGACTGAGGGAAAGGTGCACAGTCCTGTGCCTCTGTGTTCTTTCCCCTCCTCCTCCTCAGTTCCTCTCTCTCTCCTCCACGGTGGTGGTGGTGAGAGGAGAGAGAGGGCCTGTTCTTCCCCCAGGCCTGCTGCCCAGATGGCGGGCTAGCTGGGGGTAGCTGGGGGTTGGCTCAGGGCCCCATGGTCCTCAAGCCCTGCTTCTCCATGATGTTCCACAGCTTGCGTAGGTTAGACTGGGTGATGGTGTCATCAGGCTTCAGTTGGAGCGCCCGCAGGTAATTGGCCTCCGCGTCCTGTAGTTTCCCGTTGAGGTGGAGGATGGCCCCGAGGTTCATCAACGCTGCTGGGTACTGGAAGAGAGAGAGAGGTAGAGTTCAGTCCCTCTGTTCCTGATAGGCATCTTGCTCAAAATTCTACAAATTTTACATTTTTGGCATTTAGCAGACGCCTTGTTGGAATGGAATGGACTTTATTTGTCATTGCTACAGTACAGGTACCAAACAACGAAATTTAGGAGGGGTGGCTCCCCTGGTGTTTAGGAAAGGAAAAAGAAAACACATTTTAGAAAGAGCATAGATGCATAAAATCACAAGAAGGTAAGGAGCTGGTTTACATCAATAAAGGCTATGTACACAATCCACTGTACTATACTGCACAGATAGTCAACTAGGGTTGTCATATTGCACAAAAAGTATTTTTTCACATTATTTTAAAGTGTCACAGTTTGCAGGCTTGAAAATTTACATGTACTTGTTCCAAAGCGACTTACAATCAATACATCTGACTAAGCAAGTGAATCATCAATCCACCAGCCGTAGCAGGAAGAGTAATCTAGCTCAGGCCCGGGGCCATTGGCAGTCTCAGTGATAGATATAGACACTGGAGAACAGAGAAACAGTACAAGGGGGGCAATAGAGGTTGTAGGGGACACAGTAAAGGGGAAAAGCGGGTGTCTTCAGGAGACGCAGTGCTGGGGGGCAGTCGATGTCTCAGGAGGAGCAGTTAAGGTAAAGGTCAGACTGCTGGAACACTGAAAGCTATGTACACTATGTACACTGAAAGCTCTCTTCAGTAAAACAGTAGTAGACCTCACACACATGAATACATAAGCGAGGACGTGCCAGCATGTTTGAGAACATGCATTACAGCAATTTATTAACTTGCCACTTAAGGGCCTATGTTTCGACATTTAAAGAACGAATTGCACAGCACACTTGTTTTCTAGTACAATGTTCTGAGGCTGAAAGCTATGCGTAGTGTTTGCAAATAAATAATGCAAATGGTGTCATCTACTTAGGAGTAGAAAGTGTGAGTACTTTGGGCCTATACATAATTGAAAAAGGATAGCACTTCTCTGAAGAGATTGCATGACATTTAGCGACCAAATTATTGTCAATGGTGATTGGACATCATTTAAAGTTTCAATGAAACGGCAGAAACCACACAAGAAGAGTGTAATGGGACATTTCTGAAGAGTAAAAACTTCTCACTTCCTAGAATCTAGCTCTACTTCTATGCTATATGGTGCAGTATAATCCACCCAATCACCTACACAGCATGCTTTCAGCTAACCAATTACGTGCCAAAGCTGAGGACAAATGTCATAATGGGTTCATTCATTCCATAGCTTCAGCTACTAAACCATTCAATTAAGTAGTCATTTTCAGACATATTAATTAAATAACACATTATTAGGAACACCTTCTCATTCATTCAGGTGGTGTAATGGTGTGGGGAATATTTTCTTGGCACACTTTGGGCCTGTTAATACCAATCAATCATCACTTGAATGCCACAGCCTATTTCAGTACTGTTGCTGACCACGTGCATCCCTTAATGGCCACAATGTAAGCATCTTCTTATGGCTATTTCCAGCATGATAATGCACCATGTCACAAAGCAAATGTGACAGCAGCTGGTGAAAGTGGGAACACGTTGGCAACCGACCAAATGTTCAGACTTTTAGTCTGAAAACGTTGTTGAAAATTAATGACACACTTGCCACCCAAAACATTGCAATGCAATGGATTCAGTGAGTAAACCCCACTACTACCTAGTTAAGAGTGAAGAGTAGTGGGGATTACTCACCGAATCCATTGCATTGCTAATATTTTGGCTTGACTAGCGAGTGTGTCATTGATTTTCTATAGAAATTCAATAGAAATATATTTACATTTTTCTGAATAAAAGTCTGAACATTTTGATTAATTAATAATAATAATTTTGCCATTTAGCAGACGCTTTTATCCAAAGCGACTTACAATTACGAATTACAGGGACATTCCCCCTGGAGTAACTGAGGGCTAAGTGCCTTACTCAAGGGCACACTAGTAGTGGTGTGGCTTCAGGCGGGATTTGAACTCACAACCTTCCGATCACAAGTCCAACTCACTATCCACTAGACCACCACTACCCCCCATTGATTGGTTGCAGACTTGTTCCCGCTTTCACCAGCTACTGTCACAAATGTCGTCTCAAACCGGTTTCATGCGGATCACAATGAGTTCAGTGTTCTTCAGTGGCCTTCCCAGTCACCGGATCTGAATTCAACAGGACACCTTTGGGATGTGGTAGAACGGGAGATCCACAGCTTGAAAGTGCACCTGAAAAATCTCATCTCAAAGGAATGTTTCCAACATCTTGTGGAATCAATGGAGGCTGTTTTGAATAGCAAAGGAAGGCCCTAGCCAGTATTAGCCTAGTGTTCCTAATAAAGTGTTCAGTGAGTATATAAATAAAACAGTCACAGTAAACAGGGCGGTCCTTTCATCTCTGAAGCTACACAGCCATAAAGAGACACACCGTCGGACAGCCCTGTCCGACTGCCCAGACTTGGTGGACTATTATGTTGGGGTTTGGTGTCAGTGCAGAGCTTTTCTGTGCGTTCCCTGTGTGCGGGCATGTGTGTGTGTGTGTGTGTGTGTGTGTGTGTGTGTGTGTGTGTGTGTGTGTGTGTTTGTGTGTGTGTGTGTGTGTGTGTGTGTGTGTGTGTCCTGTTTGGGGTTGCAGATGACATGACACTCTTTTAATGTGTTTTCCTTGCCACGAGGCAAACACACCAGTCCAAAGGATGAGTCACCAGGGTTGAATACAAGTTTTCAGGACACCATGAAAAGAATCCCTTGGAGTATAAAATACTCACTCAGAGACCCACTGTAGGGAGTGGCTGATAGAGGGAGATTGACTGCACATACATTTGTGTAGTTACAGTTACACAGAGTACATTACCAGTTTGAATGTACATTTAACATGATAGCATGTTGTGAAAGGGAACAAACTATTTAGTTGTGTATACTGAACGTGTCGTGCATTGCATCATTTTCGATCGGTTCATGTTCGTCAGAAAAAGGACGCCAAATTGTAATTGTTCTCCACGAAACGACCGATAACGGCTCGTGAAGTCACATATTGTAGTCCTGCTGTTTTTGTGACTCTCAGGTAATTATCACCCAGAGGTCTTTGCTTCATGAAATACCATGTGCTTATGTCATCATGCTTTGACATTTTCACAAATGCACCAGAAGTTTATAAAACCCTTCATTTCCACATTAAACCACTCTCAACTGATGCTGCTGCCAACACGGTTTGCACGCCAGGGGAAAAGTGTCTATGAATATAATGACAAGTGTGTGGAAAAGGTTTAGTGGAGTATTAGCATGCCCTGCATAATAAACAACAGGGACTCTTGAAGTCGAGAACGACTTCAAACCCTTCGGAATCTGACACCCAGTAGCTACTGTACTGTGTCATGCAGTTCTACCGTAAAAGCTTTTCTCCTTGTTCTCTACTATGATCAAGTTCAAACTCATATAATTTAACACTATTAACTGTGTAAAACAAACAGTTACATAGCAGCATAACGATATTTTTGTCAGACAAGACAACAATAACCCATGGCCACAAAAGCGTTAGCCTAGACTGGAAGTAGCTATACTGTGAATGAATGAATGAATGAATGGTCTTTATTGTCATTGATATAGTACAGGTACCAAACAACGAAATTTGGGAGGGGGGGCTCCCCTGGTGCTAGGGGAAAAAAAAAAAGAAAAAAAAAAAAGAAGGGAAAGGAGCTGGTTTACATAAATAAAGGCTATGTACACTATCCACTATACTATACTATACAGATAAAACACTGTGCTGTACTCTATGCTATGCTATACCTATTCTAACATTTCCTATTCTCTGAACCTTATGTACCCTAGGGTTGTCATATTGCACATAGTGTTATTGCACATTCATTTAAAGTGTCGCAGTTTGCAGGCTTGAAATGTACACATTTGTGCCTCAGCACTACACCTGATTTCAATCCAGCAACTGTATGACCTAACATATTTGTAAGATGTGTTTTTCTTATGATGGTTCAATTACTTTAGACGAATGTACTTGATGTAAGTCGCTCCGTCTGCTAAATGTCTAAAATATACATATAAAACGTTGTCATACTTCGGTCATGGTGAGAGTGAACCTTGACCTCAGGCTTGTGATGGTTCGTTTAGTCATCCATGAGGTCCTGCAGGCTTGGACATTAACACACAGACACCCTCCAATTGTCCGGCCATTTTTCTCTTTTTCATCCAGTTCAGACTGAACTGTGCGGCAGCTCTGCTCGGGGCTGTTCTACTTCTACCCTCGTCGTCTAGTACACTCATCATCTCTGTTTTTCCAGTGTCAAGGTTAGATGAGTGATGCTCCATGCATGAGAATTTCGATGGGAACAATATGTCCACTAGTGCCTCTCGTCTCATAGGGGGAATTAAATTGATAAATAAATCAAAACTAGCCTCTGGAATAATCCCATTGTCCCTTAGAGAGGGCCCCTCTCGTGTCTCATAACGGACATATGAAAACACATTCACCGCCGACGCCGCGGCCAAAGTAAAGGCTGGCACGGCCCCGCGGTTCCCACTCACGCTGACTCCAATGTGTTAAAGCGTTTAATTACCACCGAAAAAATTAATTTGTGATTCTGTCTTAGAAATGAAATGCTTTCGTGACCACAGACCGGTTCATTGTAGCTGTAGTATAGTAATGTTCCCTAAAGCAGAGGGAAAGGGAGACACTTTCACAATTTAAGAGAGCAGCTAACCAAAGGGCATAGCTAAATGGTCATGGTAATTTTCAACTGACTTAAGTAATAAATTACCCTGTATTTGACCCTGCAATTGAGGGTCAGACCGCAGGACATTTTAGGAAGGTTTAGGGACCAATTTGCAAGATGGTCTTTTTTTTTTTACTAGATCCAGAAATGCAAAGTTACATTTTGACTCAGAAAGAAAGTAAGGGGGGGTGGGGATATGAAATAGTGTGTTATAGCTCCTGTGGTTTTGTTGGAGTGGGTCCTACTGTGTGTGAGGTGGAATTCCCCCAGATCATCTAGGTGCTCATTCATGCTGGTCTGAGACACCGTGAGGTGGAGGAGTCACTCAGACCACAGAGCACCAGAACCCAGGGTGGGTGGCTCCTGTTTCAGCACTCTGACAAACAGAGGTAACAACACACAACCTCTAGGGGGGGTTAAAAAAACAAACACGCACGCACGCACGCACACACACACACACACACACACACACACACACACACACACACACACACACACACACACACACACACACACACACACACACACACACACACACACACACTATGGACATGGTTAGTCTTTAAGCTAGGGCAAAAAAAAAACATATAACCTAGGGTTTGTCAATTTGATATTCTTGGGTCTAAAAACTACAAAAATGGAGACTGAAATAAGGACATCACATCTGAGGCTCCTCCCATTAATTTTCACTTCACTAATAAACAAAGTGTTCATTCAGTGTTGAGTGGTTTATCTTTTCCAAATCTCTGCAAACACATTGTGTGTGCGTGTGCGTGTGTGTGTGTGTGTGTCTGCATGCGTGTGCGTGTGTGTGCGCCTGTCTGTTTATCTGTCTGAGTCTGTCCGCACATGTACGGGGAGGAGGAGTATACAAGACTACGGACAGTAAACACGTTCCTGGGACTGATCTAACCAAGCTGTTTTGAGGAAGCACATTGAGACCAGCTGTCTGGGGTCCAGGAGGGAAGAACCAGGGGAAGTCAAGAGCTTTGACCATGGAGGAGAAGAGACCCTGACTCCTCTGGCTCGACACCATGAAATACCATCATCTGCTACATATACTGTAGGCCTTCTGAAGCCCCAGATCAGATAACTCCTACATGAGAGGGAATGTGTAACCCCGCGCATGGGCTCCTGGGTCTCCACTCTACTGCCCTTCTTCTACAGCTTTTCTTCTGTAGTGCTGCTACAGCCAAGCTTCAAAAGAACCAACCCCAGTCCCCCTGCAGCCCTGCCCGCCTGCAACCCCGGAGGAAAGATCACTGACCAGTCGTAGACCTACCTAATGCCACTGTGAATAGGAATTTGGAGGAGGAGAGCGTATCGAATCGGCTTGGCAAGCACACATACAACAGATTCCATTGATTAATGCGTAGGAGTCTCCGCGGCTGTTCTCAGCACAGCACCTAATTCACACTAAAGAAACAAATTGAACTGAAGCGAGCTGAGCTGTGCTTGGCTGGTGTGGTTACAACAGCCACCGTAGCTGCTGAAACAGTACTGGAAAAGGACAATGTGAAAGGAAACATATCTGAGTCAGCAGAAAAATGGTTTGGGTTGGCCCCTGTAGTGTGGAGTATACAGTACCAGTCAAACGTTTGGACACACTACTTACTGTGTCTACTGAATATGGATTTTCCAGAGCATAGGAGAGGGGTAAGTATTCCAAGCTAAATCATAACATGGGATGACAAATGAAGATTGACAGAAAACATGGATCAAGTCACGTCCCGTCGGAGAGAACAAAGCGAAACACTAAAGAAGACGGATGAACATCTTCCATCACAATAATATAGCCTGCCCTGGGAGCCATCCAAATGGCGCGGGGGGGGGAGGCGTCTAAACAAAGTGACCGCATATGGGCAGCCTATGTTTTTGGACTCGGACTTCAAATGCATGTTTACATATTTGTGGACGCCAAGAAACTATAATGCGAAAATGATGATGATGGTGATGATCTGTTCCTGAAATAGACACAAATGCAAGGGGAGGAAGACCAATAGCCTCTCTCTGCTCAGAGTGCAATTCTCTCTCTGCGAACTCAGCAGAGACCAAAGTGCTGACCTTTAGGGGATTCTTCCAACACTTCAGCCCATCACAAATAACAAACTGGAACATCTCAGTATGACAGATACAACGGCTAATATCTTTAGCATCATAATTAAAGCAATTATAAGCTCCTATAATCTCCGCTCCTACTGACTGATGCCGTTCCCTCGTGGACTGTGCAGCTCCAGACAGACTGCTGTGCTTCCCTCCAACCATAACAGCAACCTCACAGCAGGAAGTGGAATCTTTCATATTAGTGCCACTTACGGCTCTCCACAGTTCACCTTCCCTTCTTTGCCTCCCTCCCTCTCTCTCTATTTATGTTTGCCTTTGAACTATGACAATAATGAGGAGTGTGCCGCTCTCTAAAAGGGCGGGACGTGGGAGGGGGACTTGATTGATAACTACAGGATGCTCCGTTGAGGGCAGAGCACTGTATTTCCATACGACACTGCGTATGTGAACCAACGAACCGAAAGGGGGACGGTTTTTAAGCAGTGGGTTTTCTAGAATGGGGGTTATAACTACACTGAAGACAAATATAAACGCAACACTTTTGTTTTTCCTCCAATTTCATCAGGAGTTGAAATCAAAGACGTAAGACTTTTTCTATGTACACAAAAGGCTTATTTCTCTCAGATTGTGTTCACAGATTTGTTTCAATCTGTGTTAGTGAGCACTTCTCCTTTGCCGAGATAATCCATCCACCTGAGGTAGCGTGAAATCAGCAATGCTGACTCCAGGAATGTCCACCAGAATTTAATGTTCATTTCTCTACCATAAGCCGTCTCCAAATTCCAATTCCAATTCTCGGAAACGCCGACGGCTTATGGTAGAGAAATTAACATTCAATTCATGGACAACAGCTCTGGTGGACATTCCTGCCGATTTCACGCTCCCTCAAAACTTGCGACATCTGTGGCATTGTGCTGTGTGATAAAACTGCACATTTTCGAGTGGCCTTTCATTGTGACCAGCCTAAGGCACCTCTGTGCAATAATCACGCTGTCTAATCAGCATCTGGATATGCCACACCTGTCAGGTGGATGGATTATCTCGGCAAAGGAGAAGTGCTGACTAACACAGATGTAAACAAATCTGTGAACACAATTTAAGAGAAATAGGCCTTTTGTGTACATAGAAAATGTCTTCGGTCCTTGATTTTAAAACATTTAGAGCAAAAACTAGTGTTGCGTTTATATTTTCGCTCAGTGTATGTAAAGTGTGTACTTTGTAAGCTACTTGGCTGACCCAAATTTCAGTGTTGTAAGACACTGTCCAGGCACCATTTGATTGATACTAGAGAAGTGATTCCTTCTAATCAGGAACAAACAGGGAGACCACAGGCCAAACTCCCCCGCCCACTCACCCCTCACCCACAGCAATTCAAACGGGTCTTTGCTCTCAAATTATCCTAAAAATACTATATAGTCTATTTACTTTCGAGTCACCAAAGCCCCATGACTAAGTGTTATTATCATTATTCTTTTCAAACGGTGAACCTCGAAAATTGCCCTGGCCCTCTCCTTTGAAGTCCCCCTGATTGATGCTGCACAAACAATCCTCTAAGCTTGGACCAACTTAACCCATGTCTTGCTCTTGCGCCGAGCTCGAGTGACAATGCAGGCCATTGTGAGAAAACAGACAGGGCCGGTAATGCGGAGACGATGATTGGCGCGAGGAGCCACCCAGTCCGGTTGATTGCACGGTGTCCGTCATGTTGAGTAATGATGGAGTTGTTAGGTTGGGTATACTTACGTTGGGTCTCAGGCTGGCTGCGTGTCCGTAATACTTCTCAGCTGCGTCGTTGAGGCTGGCTTGTCTAGAGAGCAAAAACAAAACAAGAAAGGCAATTATCAGTCATCTTTATTGCTAACTTCAGAGGGAGACCCTGAACTGTGTCTGTTTACTAGTGGTCAGGGGTTAGGGGGTCTAACCGAGGAGAGAATGTGCCACAGAGGCAAGAGGAACCAATCACATCGGGGCGTCCGACGGTCTTTCATCAGAGAGCACCTCGGGTTGAGTGGTGTACAGCATGACCTGATTATTTTCATTATATCCTAGGTCATGACCTCTGACCTATGGGGGGGACCATAATACGCCTCTCATCAACCCCCGGCCTTGGTAGGAGTAAATACCACTTCAAAGGCGAGTGAGGGATTTTCCCTGTCCTGTCCTGTACACATCTTATTACACATCTTATTATTCTAGGTGCAGAAGTTTGGTGGTGAGGGTGAGGATCGAGGACTAGGAAGGAGGAACTACTATCAAACGTGAAATGTGAAAATGTCAAACAAAATGTATTTGAACTTGAACAAATTTGTGGACATAATGATTGTTTCATCTACCGTAATCTTACTGTATGTCACAAATAGAATAGCAAAACCTGCACCTAAAACCCTTAGAGAAGGTACAGGCACCTCGACACAGATGGTTTCGCCTGCGAGTCCCCAAAGACTCAAGGTATTTAGTGTCTGCAGACACTCCTATAAAAGCCCCCAGTCAAAACAGGAATGTCTTCCACATGCTCATCATCATCTCCACACAAACGACGCTCCTCTCCTTTCCTTCCATTACCTTTCTACCTGACAGCATGTCGGAGGACTCCTTCTCTTTGTGCCAAAAGCTCTTCCGGTTATGAATATTCCTATAAATCTGAAATAATTTTATAGGCCGCAGCTGCATTTCACTGATGGTAGCAATATTGTCAATTGCAAACAGTTTAACTTTGACAGAGTCAAGGACAAAGTCAACGACTGTTGGCTCCGGAGACGCGAGTCGTAATGATGAAAGCGAGACCATCTGAACTGGGGTTTCATTAAGGTTGTTTGGCCCTGTTAGGGCTCCTCTCCTCCATATGGCTGCAGGGGAAGGGCATGTTCACGTTCTTGAACAACCCAGAGAACACCACAATGAACGTATGCCTGAGATACACGGCATGAAGCAAAGAGTCATTGTTGTCCGTGCTGTATACTGATATGAGCACACAGGATATTCTTATGTCTTTCTGTGTTACTGAGAGCAACACAGCATGACATTACACTCATTAAAATAAAATAAAAACATTTAGGATTTTACCTTCTCAGCAATACATAATGACATTTAATGTAATAATATCAATAATCACCACACATACTAAGTGCAGGGAGGACCGTCCCTCATTTTTGTCCAGCCTGGATCCGAATGTTGGATCGAACATCTGGAGTTCTTAGTCAACTAAAACCTGAGGGGCAAAACCAAGCCACATTTGGGATGGCTGATCAACGTGTGTGTTTGTTTGTGTGTGTGTCTGTGTGCGGAATCTGCGGATGCTTTCCCCATGAGGTCACACCAGCGGTGGATGGATGACTGTGATAGAGGTCTGAGCTACGGTGTGAACTGATAATGGTGAAGATGCTTTAGGTTTCAAGTTTTATTGTTACGTCACATGACACAAGTGTAAGAGAGTAACATTATTAGGCTTCGGTTCCTTGACATTGCAGCACAAAGACAAATAAGGCAATAAGGCAAGATCAATAACGTGACAATAGTTACAAGACAGACAAGTGAGACAATGGACCTATCGCTAAGCCACGCCCCCTTTGAAAACTCAGACAAACAAACAACACTTCACTGACAGTGACTGACTGACCGACCGTGACTGAATGACATTCGATGACTTACAATGGCGGGAATTCAGATTTCTGATTCACCACAGCAAGTAATAGACATGTTTTTTTTAAAGATGACAAGAATATTTTGTCTAGAAGCTTTTCACCATCAGATTATTAGCAAGTTGTTTGTCCGAGTTTTCTGCCTGTAGTGACTTTTGCTGTGATATGATTGGACGATTTCTATTTTGGGGGCGTGGCTTAGCGATAGGTCTATTGGACACATGAGTTGCAGGAGACTAATATAAGACAAATACGACAGGACACAATTTAGCGGTACAAGTAGTAAAACAGAGAAAATAGTACAAGTAGACATGTCATGAGTATTGCACTCGGTGGCAGTGGGTGTAGAGGTAGTATTGAGTAAAGTGGCTGTGTGCTTGAATGAATGAATGAATGAATGAATGAATGAATGAATGGTCTTTATTGTCATTGCTATAGTACAGGTACCAAACAACGAAATTTGGGAGGGGTGGCTCCCCTGGTGCTAGGAAAGAAAAAAAAGAAAAAAAAGAAGAAGGGAAAGGAGCTGGTTTACATAAATAAAGGCTATGTACACTATCCACTGTACTATACTGTACAGATAGACAACTAGGGTTGTAGGTAGTCCGTATACATGGGATGTGCTTGGGGATAATAGTCATTGGTATTCAGAAGGCTTGTTTATGAGCCTGATCGCCTGGGGGAAGTAGCTGTTGGTTAGTCTCTCTGAGTTTTGGCCTTGAGGCTCCGGAAGATGTTGTGAATGGATACAAATCTTGACATCATGTGCCCATGAAAATCTGTCCATTTGTATAAAAAACACAGCTAGCTCGAGTCGGCCTCGAAACCTTCTCAATTACTTTTGAGATTCAATTGAGAAAACCCTCGCTCAAAAGTAGTTCTTAAGTTATTAAGGTGCCCGTTTTAAAAATCCAAGCACACAAGATGAAGTTACAGATCATTGTGAATAGTGTTGTGATGACAAAATATGGGTTTTGTGTCCAACTCTAAACATGACCACAATCAAGTGTTCATTTAACTCTTTGACTGCCAGCCATGTTCAGAGCGGAGAGCTCCACACTGCCAGACTTTTGGGGCATTTTCGCTGAACTTTGAAGACCCACCAAATATTGAATTTTCGGACTACATAAACATTGAACATATCTACCAAAACTTTAGACTCTCTTCTTTCATCAGAAAAAGAAAGTTTGTTTCTAGCCTCTTTGAGTGTTTAGAAATCGGCCGTAGAACATAGGGTGGTTTCAGCAAAAACACCTGATTTTGACCAATAAACAGAGAAAACGAGCTTTTTCTGCAGAACTTTTTATTTTATTTTATTTTTCTGCACTTTTTCTGTATCATCCGACTCTGAACTGTTTGAAGAGTCGCGCGATGGCCGCGATGCTCCGCAATGCTCCGCGCCGCAATGCTCCGCGCCGCGTTTGGCACATACCCTGATCCGTTTCGCCATTACTACAACCCACAGCAAGCCACTTCCTTCTCCAGGCTTTTATCGAACTACTGCCCCCATCTGGGACCGAAATACATTACACCCAAGTCTGAAATTCACTCGCTAGGTGTAGAACATGTCAATAACGCGATCCCCGCGAAAAAAAAAAAAAATTTCTATAAGACGCCAATTGGCGTCTTTGGCAGTCAACGTTACTATTCTATAAGACGCCAATTGGCGTCTTTGGCAGTCAATGTTAATTTAAGAGTACCATCTAATGTAGATTGTTTGCAGATTTGTCACTTTTATGAACACATATTCCATGTGAACTGGACAGCTGACACACCACAGCCACCAGGTAATCAGGACTCCCTATAAGAGAGGCAACTTGCAGGGGGAGGAGGGGCGGCTGTGGTGCAGGAGGTAGAGCCGCCGTCTAATGATCGCAAGGTTAGCAGATCGACGGTTCGAGCCCCGGCTGGCCACATGTCGAAGTGTCCTTGGGCAAGAAACTGAACCCCAAATTGCTCCCAGTGAGCGGGCCGGCACCTTGCATGGTAGCTTGCCGCCATTGGTGTGTGAATGTGTGAATGAGAGGCCGTTGTAAAGCGCTTTGGATAAAGGCGCTATATACAGTAAGTGCAGTCCATTTGGAGGACAATGAAAGGCATTGGTTAGACTCAAGCCCTGTGAAACCCAGCTTCAGGGAAGAGAGGAAAGATAGAAGAGCAAAAGTAGGAAGAGACAGAGGAAAAAACGGGTTTGTTAGTGGATGAAGAGAACTCCCTGGATGGGAGATGTTGGACCATATTTCAAATCGGCAACATGACCACTGAGGCCTCTGCCTTCAAGCCCTGACGTTCAGTAATGGAACAGTGTGGAACTTTATTAACCCCCCAGCAGGAGCACAGGCACACAAATCACATACACTGAGACCATTACGTATGCCTAATGTTGTGTAAGGAATGCTCATGACAAAATGCTTTCCTCAAAAACAACCAGATACAGTATCTGTGTAACGTACTAACGACGCAACACAGACTCCAAATTATAACGTTCCGGGGAATCGTTTCTGCAGATCAGCAAATACGATCTGGGGGAATCGTATAATCTGGCTATACAAAGCATTTGACCACCTAAGATACGTCAAAAACTTCTGATATATTGTGATATTGTGAATAAGAGTTATGTAAGAGTTGCGTGAATTACGAAATGCGTCTTGCGACATAGTTAATGCAGTATTAGGCATTAACGTGGTTAACGACTGGTTAAGTTTAGGCATTAACTTCGACTGGTTAAGGTTAGGCGTTAACTTTGACTGGTTAAGGTTAGGCGTTAACTTCGACTGGTTAAGGTTAGGCGTTAACTTCGACTGGTTAAGGTTAGGGTAAGTTGTCAGGGGAAGGCATCCGCAAATTATTAGCATAAACAACAACAATTAGCAACAAATGCTAATAGCACCAAAAAGAAAATTGTGTCCCTAGCGTGTTTCAAACAAGCAACGTTTGCGTTACAAGTCTGCAGAAACGATCCCCCAGAACGTAATCATTCGGAGACGGGGTTGTAACTACTGCTACTCCCATCTGTCTTAAAGCAACGAGACACACTTTACACAAACTCCTACGTCGTAGCCTCTTGCATTCTGTCAGTGAGTCCTAGAAGACAGATTCCTTCTTCTAGATTCCTAGAAGCGTGTTGTGACATCACACAGCAAAACGTGGTGTTTCCCAGAGGGATTGGAGCTCTTAAAGGGCAGCGTTAGCCGTTCCCCCGGGGTCGAAGCACTCAGCCCGCCTTCACTCGGCAGCTCAGGCCGGGTTTGGAATAACGTGCTGATTGTTTAAAGAAGGCCGGGGGAAATGGATAGCGAGGAAGCAAACTTGTCAAAGACCTGAGGGCCCCAGAGAGCAATAAGAGACGCCTGGACATCTGAGGGCTGCCGCCTACTTTACACACACACACACACACACACACACACGCACACACACACACACACACACACACACACACACACACACACACACACACACTCAAGCACTCACTCACGCACGCACGCACACACACGCGCCAACGCACGCACGCACGCACGCACTCACACACGCACGCACTCACAACCACACTCACGCACGCACACACACGCGCCAACGCACGCACGCACTCACGCATGCATGCACGACCACACACACACGCACACACACACACACACACGCACACACACACACACACACGCGCGCACATGCACACACATACACACACACACACACACACGCACACACACACACACACACACACACAATCCGTCTCTCCTCCCTCACTTGCATCCCCACCAACCGAGGGCCTTCCAGGTCTGGGTCCAAGACAAACACATAAAGAACCTGAGCTCCAGAGGATCCAGACCCCATGCCAGCGTGGCGGTGGGGAGTCCAGGCCTGAGCCCGGTCTTTAACAGCCAGGGGCCACGGGACCCTGGAAGAAGAAGTTCTCTGAAGAGAGGTGGCCAGCGGTGCACCTCCCCCCTGGATCTGGATGGTTTGGGGAGGGGGCCAAGTGAAAACCAGCTGGATAAAGATATTAGTATACAGCTGTGTGACACAGCTCTTCTCTTTGGGTAAAGAGAGACAAAACAAACAAAAACCTCTATAAGAATTCAGCGAGTCAAAAACCGTGCATTAATGGTGTTTGCAGCGATTATTAATATCCCACAGCCAGAAGTAGTAATTCTTCCACAGGAAAAAAAAACCTTTAACCTGAGAAGTATCAACAAGATCTCCAAACTAGGGAATAGAATATTATTGGCGCTGTCTCCCCTTTGGTCTGTGTACAGTGCGTGTGTGTGTGTGGCATTAGGTCCTTCTAGTAAATTGGCACATTTTGCTCTATTTACACATATCAAACTCGCGGCTGCGGGCAGTGCTGAGAACACACAACAGCTTGCGGTTCCAGGAGCCGTCTCTGACTCAAACACCCAGCTGAACCCTGCTCCGATTTGGAAGGAGCAGCTTTTCATGACGGAGCCAGAAACAGCAGAGAGAAGAGAGAGAGAGAAAAGCAGACAGACGCAGAAGCAGGCAGGCAGGCCGGCAGGCAGGCACGTACTGAAGGCCAGCGCGCTGCGCTAAGACAAGACGGCAGCTCTCTGGCTAAACCCTAGCGTAGTAAATCCCACAGGCAGCGGAGAGGTGTAAGCCCAGGGATAAACCGTACAGACAGACAGTCCACTCTCAACCTCCCTCACTCCCCTCCTAACACCCTGCTCCTCCCTCAGCCATGGAAGAGTGTCCAGTCCAGTCCACCCCTCCCTCCCTCCATCCTATCCCCCTTTTCTCTCAGCTACGTACTGTATGGAAGAGCGTGTCTACGCCCTCCCTCCATCCCTCCCTCCCTCTGTCCTTATCATCAAACACTCACCTGAGCATGTGCGCGGCGCTGAAGACCACATCAAACTCCCCGCTGTCGAGGCGCGCGGCCTTCTCCGCCATCTCCGCCGCCTCCAGCAGACGGGACTCCTCCAACAAAAACTGACCTGCGGACCGCCGGGGCGGGAAGAGAGAGAGAGAACAGGAGCACTTGTGAGACGCTGTGGCGTCCCTACAGAGAGATGGAAATATTGCCTTTGGCCCGGAGAGATAGTCAGCGAGGCAGGCTGCCCCCGGCCCGTTCACCCAAATAATGATTTGCTGAAACACTAGGAATTAGCAGAGTGGACGTACTGTTAGCGTGGCTCTTTGGCCATCGCTCAGGACCGTTTTGTCCAATTAGGAGATCTTGATAGGAATGTTTCTTTAACGTTTGACTAGACTAGAGTTACGTCTTAGGGGTTTTCGTAGCGTGGCTAGATCCAGGCCTTTGTACCTCCGCCCCCGCCCTCCCACCCCCCCTCCCCCCCCCCACTTAATGAGCCCTGAGTGTGGACCCCTGATGAGGGCATGAACTGGGATGGACCCCCTCGGTGAGGGTCAGGTTTGGATTGGAATAAATACCCTGTTGATTTTGGTGAGCCCCATGACAGTACCAGTCTCCCAAACCACTGGGCGAAACCGAGCATATTTTTCCTGAATAGCTGCGGATGAAACCTAAACCTGACTACAGGCCGTTAGGTGAAGGGCAGACTTCTATTGCTCCTGACTGAGTTCCACATTTCCACAGGTTACACACACTACAATGGCAGAGAACAGGTTTCAAATATGTCAACTCTGTTTTTATTGGGAGCGGTTAGGAATATGTGAAAGAAAATTCCTTATAATATCCCAAAATAGGAAAATAGTATTATTTCATATGAACAGAATGGATCATAGTACAATAGTTTAGCCATTCATTATTTTGCTCAGAACAGCATGTCTACCAGGAAACGATTGACCCAACTAGAGTTCAGATGGGGTGTGTCTTATGTTAATCAACCTGTCACACCTACAGACGGGATAGAAATCGTGCTACACTTTAACTGTCACGTCCCCTCTTACCACACCTGCGTACAGTGTATGAGAACAATGTCAGGACATGAGGGTTCATCTTCATTGGTCATTAGTGAGACTAATCCCTCACGCTATCCTAGATAACATAGACTGGTCGACACGTACGTCTCATAAAGGAATGACCGGACACAGAGGTCAGCCAGCATTGTTTGTTCTAACAACCTGGAGACACGATGGGGATGTGTGTGTGTGTGTGTGTGTGTATGTGTGTGAGTGAGTGAGTGTGCGTGTGTGTGTGTGTTGCAGGACTTACCATAATGCATATAGCAATTCCCTTTTGTGGAGTCTAGTTGTATAGCCTTTAGAAAGTACTTCTCTGCTTCAGTCTTCTGCCCCTGGAAATGAAAAGTAGGGAAATGTTGTCATTATTTGTTAGGTGCTGTGCTATTCATTTCATTTCACTATGAAAGCATCATCCTGTGTGTGTAAGAAGTTGCTCTCTTCCAAGCCGCAAACCTTAGAGTAACATTACATCTTAATAAGGAGTCGTAAAACACATGTAACAGTATTATTCTTTCAACACATCGTGTCATCCTAAAAAAGATTTACCGTCAAAAGTACACAATGTCATGCTTGGCACAGTTGCCAGCCCCAGTGTAAGTAGCCATTAATTACACACTTTTCTCTGTACAAATAACACACTCCTTTGACCACAGAAAGGCTGTGTGTGTGGCCTAACCGCTGCAGTATATGCAGAGAGATAGAGAGAAGAAAAGACGGAGAGGGAGCGAGCGCGCGCGCGAGAGAGAGAGAGACAAAGAGAGAGAGAGAGAGAGAGAGAGAGAGAGAGAGAGACAGACAAAGAGAGATAGAGTGAAGGAAAGAGAGAGAGAGAGAGGTAGAGAGAGACTGAGAGACAGACAGGCAGACACAGAGAGAGAGAGAGAGAGCGACAGACAGACAGACAGGAGAGAGAGAGAGAGAGAGAGAGAGAGAGAGAGAGAGAGAGAGAGAGAGAGAGAGAGAGAGAGACAGACAGACTGGAGAGATAGAGAGAGCGTGAGAGCGAGAGAGAGACAGACAGACTGGAGAGATAGAGAGAGAGAGAGAGAGCGAGAGAGAGAGTGTGAGAGAGAGAGACAGACAGACTGGAGAGATAGAGAGAGAGAGCGAGAGAGAGAGTGTGAGAGAGAGAGACAGACAGACTGGAGAGAGCAGGTGAGGAGGTAGGAGACAGTGTGTGGAGGTTATTCCCCAGGGAGTAACGGGTGACTAGAGCCTGATGGGGGGCAGGAGGAACAGCGACAGACGGGGCCAAGTGGATCTCGCCGCAGCGGTCCCAGGGCTGGACCAATCACAGCCACAGTATCTAACACACACAGGGGTGACCCAGGCAAACCACAGCTGCCTATCACATCACACTGCATGGCCTCAGCTGTGCAATCACTAGACTGTGGTCCACTGTGGCACAATAATATATCGTGTCTTTACTCAGAACCAACGCCTGTGTCAGCATATATATATGGCACATGAAGGCCAGATGCCGAAGAAAATCGAGTTTAAAGAAGTCTATAGGAGACAACACAATTCTCACATAATTAATTGTAATTGATGTGAGAAAACGCACCTGGAAAACGCAGCTAAGACCTCCCTAAATATTAAATAATCCGGTAGAACAGAATAAAGGACAAGGAATGAACACCACTCCTTCATTTTGCATTTCAAAGGCTTTCGAAAAGTTAAGCTTTCATCCAAACAGCGCAATCAAATCTTGATGACTGTGAGCCCGATGCATTTTTCATCAGGGGGTTTATCTTTCATAACTCGACAATTTCCCGAGTGTAAATATTGAGAGTGTGCTCTCCGTCGACGCGATGGAAAACCCCCGACTCGTACTAAGCGCGCGTTTAATGCAGCTCGAGGCGTGAAAGGAGCCGTAATCATTCAAGTCTGAAAGGCACCGCTCCTGTACCGCTTCCACGCTCAGATTCACACATAGTACAAAGGGGACGCAGCTGAGGAACAGCTGGAACAGTCATAACATCAGCATATTTCTATTTATACAATTTCAGACAAAAAAGTCCTGACAGGATACCACGCGACCGCATTGTAATGGATTGGACGTCATTGTCTGTGTGGGTTTTTGCAATCGGTCTGGATTGTCTCCAGTACATACAGTTTGCATTATTGATACAGAGTAGAGTAGTGCGGGTAAGATATAGTTGAGACGTGAGAAAATATATTCTCTCTGTGTGTGCTGGAAGAAGCTCGGCCCGAAATGTGTGAAGAATGTACTAGTGCAAAAATCTCCTGTGAGTCCTTCCACCGGTGTCCTCCTCTTATGATGAGTTCATGTCCTGCCTTATCGGGCTTAGGAGTCCTATTCCTGAGAAGGTTATTCGAATCCAATACTTCTGCATGCCTGAATTACCAATGAACCGTCATTTCAACATAAAAGAATATTAGCTTTTCCCTCTCACACAAGTGTTCAGAGCTCTCTCTCTCTCTCTCTCTCTCTCTCTCTCTCTCTCTCTCTCTCTCTCTCTCTCTCTCTCTCTCTCTCTCTCTCTCTCCCTCTCTATCTCTCTCTCCACTTCCCATTCAGTTCAGCTCGTTGTGTGGGTGCTGCAATATCCTGTTTTCACACATACTACGCTGATTGTTAGTGCTGAGTCTGACTCTGACCACCTAATCTCTGGGTGCCATCAGACACAGAACAGATGTACCGCCGCTGCGCCTGACCCCGAGGTGATTATGAATGGCGTCTGCATCAGATTAGGTGAGGAAATGACTTGACAATGACTGAATCCAATAACATCGCCACCACAGGGTCATCCCTGACCCTCAAAGCACCGCTACACACACACACACACACACGCACACACACACACCCGCGCAAGCACCCACACCCACACCCGCACCCGCACCCGCACCCGCACTCGCAAACACACATACACACACACACACACACACATACACACACACACACACACACACACACACACACACACAGCACAGCAGGGGGATGACACTGATCTCTGCAGTGCCCCCCCCCCCCCCCCCCTCTCCTTCCCCACTCCCAACTCACCTTGGCCTCCCCAGCCCCTCTCCCAACCCCACCCCCCTGCCAGGATCTGACCTTAAGACCCCTGATAGAATGGATGCTTTCTCATCACTCACAGCAGGGGGGTGAAGTGGTGGTGGGTGTTGCTTCCCCTGGTGTTGGGTTTTTATCAAGACTAGTGAACATCAGTGAACATACCGTACCGAGTATCAATCGGTATGTCTGAATATACCACACGAGGGGGAGGTCAGGATGAGGCGGAGAGAGGTGAAGTGAAACACAAACATCCAAAGGTAGAATACGGGCAATATACAGGGTCTGAGCTCCAGAATGAACTCCCTCCGCTCTCTCTACACAATCAATAATCCCTTTGTGAAGTAAAACGAAATCTCCTTCTCGCTCCAGCGACTTTCACTCTGTCTCCTTTAAAAAACAGTAACAGCTCTGAGTGATGCCTTTTTCTATCGGATTACTGTTGTGCCCCTAGTGTACAAGCTGACAAAACTAGGTTTCGGAGAAATGGCGGGTATCTTGGGGGCTTTTGTTACAGAAGCAATTTGTGTCAGCTTAACAAGTCGCTGTTATCTTTACCAGCGCAGCGAGAGTGGTTCTTTAAACTGACCGTTGTTTGATAGCGTTCCTCCTTCCGTCCCGTGCATTACAAATGAGACGGTCCTCTGGTTTCGATCTCCGTCAAGCTTGAACTGAAACTGACCACCCCTCTCTGATTTCACACAAAGAAATCAATCTGGGAAGGTTTATTTTTTGAGGGCTCATGTCAATATAGAGAATTGCAAAAGTACAATCTATTACCATTATTTCCTTGTGTGGTAGATGATAGTAATTGACGAACATGTAATACAGTATATTTGTGTGTGAAACAGCACCTTGAAGAGAGACCTATTCGTGTCAGCATGTAAGATTATGGTCAAAGAGTGGACAGAAGTGGCCTGGGTTGGTCCAGTGGTCTAGCACCATGGTCTACAGTGCACACATTATGCTCATGTCGGCATGGGTTCAAATCCGGCCCATTCCCTGCTGACATGCCCTCTTTCTCCTAACTTTCCTGTCTGTCTTCACTGTATCTATCCAATAAAATGAAAAATATGAGTGGGACAAAAAAAAAAAAAAAAGGAAGATAGAGTGGATAGAACATAATCCATTTTGCTGGTTTCAGCGAATAAGCAGATTCCTCGAAACCGAAACTGAAAATTACAGTCGAAATATCCGCAAAATGAAAACAATCGCTGACAAAACTGGCAGTTTTATGTCTACATAGTACAGCACCGCAGTCGTTACAAGGCCTGTATCAAAGGTACACCTCTATGCCAAATTCTGGAAAAAATCCTGAAACAGGATGAAAACCAGGATCCCCATTTATCCTGATGGCCCTGACCTCGCAGATGAACAGGGACATGAAAAGGCCTCTGTTGGACGGGTGGAAATGAGGCGAGACAGGGGCAGGAAGGGCCCGGTGGTTCGGCGGTGCTCCGGAGCCCATCCCAGGGCCTTTGAACACATTTTTATGCCCCATGCTATCAAGGAGCCGTCGCCCGTCAAGGTTCCAGACGCCGGGAGACAGTGGCGTCAGCCCTGGACAGAGAGGGAAACACCTCCACCCCTCTCTCCTCTCCCCGTGGCCTCCTCTCCACCACCACCCCTTCCACCCAACACCACCCGACACAACCTCCTACCCTGTGCCTGATCTGTCACTGTATGCTCGCTGGATGTATGTACTGTATACCTCCACCACAAGACCCCCTCTATGTGAACTAGGGTGAACTGCCTGTGCACCTCTCCGCCCCCCTGCCCCCATGCAGCACACACACTGCCTTCCCCACCCGCTCAGGACAACAGACACGCCTTTCTCTTCTTATTCAAACACAGGGTCATCCGCGTGACCCTGGAGCAGAGCATCTGAGTAGTGGGAGGAGACCGGCAGCAGCGCCCTTGAGGAGGATACACATGAGAATCTCATAGGGGATTCCTTCTCCTGTGTTTCATGGGCTGCTCTTTTCCGGAGAGGCCATTGAAAACCTCTGTTAGGGAAATTGATTAGGGTTTGATTCAGAGAGCCCTGTTGTTCGGGAATTAGTCTTGGGACTCGGGTAACAAGATCTAAGAAAACACACAGGACAGCCGTGACAGGGGTTTCAATCGTGGATCTATTCCCCCGCAACGAGGACGAGACACCTTGAGAAACTTAATGGACACACACACAGACACACACACTCTAACACACACACACACACACACACACAGACACACACACACACACACACACACACGCATACACACACACACACACACACACACACCACTGACACACACACACACACACAGACACACAGACACACACACACACACACAGACACACAGACACACAGACACACACACACACAGACACACACACACACACACACAGACACACAGACACACACACACACACAGACACACAGACACACAGACACACCACACACACACACACACACACACCACACACACACACACACCACACACACACACACAGACACACAGACACACACACACACACACCACACACACACACACACACACACACCACACACACACACACACACAGACACACAGACACACACACACACACACACACACACACACACAGACACACAGACACACACACAGACACACAGACACACAGACACACAGACACACAGACACACACACACACACACACACACACACACACACAGACACACACAGGCTATTGATTCACTTTGCTGGAGTGGAGACACTTCAATGAAGTATAAACACCCTCTGCAAGTTGAAGAGGTATTACCGCTGCGATGGGAGAGGAGGATAGTCTTACCTGGAGGGCCAGGAGCTTGCCGTAGGTCAGGTGGGCTGGGATGTGGTCTGGTTTGGCTCTCAGGGACTCTCTGTACCAGTGCTCTGCCTCTGCCAGTTTGTTCAGTCTCATGTATGCCTCTCCTGTGAGGGGGGGGGGGAAGTGAAGGGTCAGGTCAGCAGGTCAGGGTTCAGGGGTCAAAGGTTAAGGAACCACACATCTTCCCATTGTCTCACTGAGGGGGAGCAGTCATGCTGAGAGGCAGGGCACTTTGAAACCTGACACCTGACACCCAGCCCCGTGTTTTTATTAGTTTAAGAGGGGTTTACTAGACTAGGGTCAAACCGACGCTTAACAAAGTATATGTGAAGGTTTTCATTGGTTTGACTGTGTTGAGTATTTATCCAGCGAAAACATCTTAGAGCGACATTTTGAGTTGCTCCACTTCTTTCATTTCTTTAATTCAATAACAAACTATTCATAGCCGTGACGAACAAGTACAAGCAATCAACGATCACAGTGTTTTGATCCCTCCGACATTTGGAGGTGGACTTCTGCGTGAGGACTGCTTCAGTGTCTGTCGGCCTCTCTGCTACTCTCTGGACTGAGCCGGGCCGAGCTGATTTTAGGATACGGTGCTGATGACATGAGTATAAACATGCTCACTGTGCCTTCAGACATCATCTGATACCTCCTCCAGCCTTATAGCCCTGCTGCCACCTGAAACAACAGCGCTCCCTCTCTCTCTCCCTCTCTCTCTCTCTCTCTCTCTCTCTCTCCCTCTCTCTCTCCCTCTCTCTCCCTCCCTCTCTCTCTCTCTCTCACTCTCTCTCTCGCTCTCTCTCACTCTCTCTCTCCTGCCCTCACACGTATTATTACAAGCCTTTGACGACACATCCCGGTAATTGGGGCAAACACAGCAAAACAATGTTTGAAATGTAATTATTGTAAGAATAATAAAGGGACGGGGTCACATGACACTGGTAAGATTTCACATGAACTTGTAACGTGGCTCAGTTGTCAATCCCACACCCATGTACTCTAGAGGGCCAATTACAGGGTGTGTAATCTAGATGGAAGATTTAATACGGGGATTATGGGTAATCATTTCCCTGATAAGAAACGCCAGATAACCAACAGGTGGTCAGGTGATTAATCACGACCTGTTGACCTCCGGGGCGAGGAATGACTGGTAATAATACCATGTATTATGTATTCTAATACCTTCTAATACAGGATACACAAGGATGTTAGCACATATAGGGCCCTATTATGCACTTCTTAACTTGCCGTCTTAAGTCTTAATTAAGACGCACCGCCAGGTTAAGACCTACCGCCACCCTTATTATGCGCTTCATACGCGCTACTGCTATTATGCAGGTGTCCCTAGGCGCCCACACATAAGACGTAAGACTCCCGTGCATATATTACTCATTGTGGGAGTGTTCATATGTTAATGAAGTGCGTTAGGCGCCCCTGCTATTATGCGATCTGACTTTGCGCCTAGCACTAAGAAGTGGTTTGAAAAGTTCTTAGGCGCTAGACTTCATGCACGTTTTGAAACACGAGCGCGCCTCCGCGGTTTGCGCATGCGCGCCGACCGGCGCGCTCGTGTTTCAAAACGTGCATGAAGTCTAGCGCCTATGAACTGCATAATAGCATAGCTCTTATGACTTAACGCAGCCGGTTCTTAAAGGGAATGGCACCTGGCACGCTGATTGGGTTGATTGAGAAGACGCCCAAAACACACCCATGACTAATTTCTGGGCTTAGCGCCGGGTCTTAGGCGCCCACTACCGCACGCATAATAGCAAAGTGGCCTTGACCACGCCTCCACGTCTTAAGTTTAGATCTACCGCCTCGTCTTATTGCTTAAGACTTATGAAGTGCATAATAGGGCCCATAGGGTCTCACTCACCCATGATAATGCAAAAGATAATAATAACAATAATAATAATAATAATAATAATAATAATAATAATAGTAATACATTAGACTTATAGCACTTTTCTAGACACTCAAAGATGCAAATAAGCATAGATAAGCTTAAGTCTTTTTTTCCATTCCCCCCCCCCCCCCCCCCCCCCAAGTTTCCTTAATATTGGAGAGGGGCTTGTTAAACGGTTATCCATCAGTACCAGTAGCTTTAGAACAGGTTGTTGTAACGTTAGAGTGGTACTGTGCCACCTAGTCGACTTGTTGACTCTGCCACAATGTCTACATTAAGATTTGTGAGCAAATGAAACAGACAGTTATTTTTTTATTTTACATTTTTGGATAGAGCAACTCGTTGTGTGGGGTTCCCTGCTAAAGCTCTCCCACAACAACCGCGAACCCTTTTCCCTCAAGGCTGTGAAACTTAAACCTGCGCACAAAGTGGAACAAGGAGCGGCACGCTATGAAGTGGACTGGCTGGTGTCAAAACATCTCAAGGCCGGCCAGTCTGCAGAGAAGTAGTAAATAATCATAATAAAAACAACATTTTAGCATCGTGACTGCCAAAGGCCCCTGGTCCTAGCATAGATGTGTTAGTTCTTACGATGACTGATGTATATGTTACGGTACATGTGGAAAAACGGGTTATGTCGGCATTTCCGGGGACATGGCAGCATAAAACGTTGACTTGGTACATGCTGGCATGTCTAACCGTAACCCTAGCACCCTAGCACCTAACCCTAACCATAGTTTTCCCACATGTACCGTATTCCCACATGTACCGTAACATATACATGATTCAGTTACTTTAGACACAAATACTTGTTGTAAGTCGCTTTGGATAAAGGCATCTGCTAAAATTACATTTAATGTCAAACAATGTAAATATATGTAATATAGGTTGTTGGATTATAGAATCTGTACACTTCATTCATAAGTATTTCCTTATCAGCAGATAAAATAGCCCAGCATAAGAACTGATATGATTAAGATAAGGGCAACATTAACATCTTTAATCTAAATATAAGTCAGATGTCTTGTGTCAAATGTACAGTCAGGAATGGCAGAGGACTTAAATCCTCGTTGCATTTAAATCCCTACAGCACGGCACAGTATGTGTCTGGTGTCGACGGGGTTAAACTAGCATTTCGCTCCTCTAACCCCATAACATCGAGCTGTGTGAGGAGATCACAAACAGGGACGTGGAATGGATACACAATTCGAAGAGACGCACATTCCAAGGGGTTGAAAACACTGGAACATTCCATGGCACACTGGAGAATGTGGAGCGCCGGAGCGTGCGATCTACACTTCAGTGTCTGACAAAACCACAAAGGAGTAACCAGAACGACTTGGATTGTAAATAGATATGAACAGGTGTGTCGAACATTTAAATGAGCTCCCTGTAGTAATAAGCTCGGGCTCGGAAATACAGCATGTGTAGCTTTTTAAAACGTGAGAAGCATTTTGGTCAACATTTTGACATAATCTCAGCACCTCTGTCAAGCTGAATTAGGCTCCACTGTTGAACCAACTGTACTCGGAGGTCTTGCTGGAATTCCAGGCCTCTCCGTGTGTGTGTGTGTGTGTGTGTGTGTGTGTGTGTGTGTGCGTGTGTGTGTGTGTGTGTGTGTGTGTGCGTGTGTGTGTGTGTGCATGTGTGTGAGAGAGGGTGTGTGTGAGAGGGTGTGTACAGTATGTGAGAGAATGAGAGAGAGAGAGAGAGAGAGAGAGAGAGAGAGAGAGAGAGAGAGAGAGAGAGAGAGAGAGAGAGAGAGAGAGAGAGACAGAGAGACAGAGAGACAGAGAGACAGAGACAGAGGGAGGGAGCGAGTGAGTGTGCACGCATTTACATTTACTTTTTTGGCATTTAGCAGATGGCTTTATCCAAAGCGACTAACAACAAATTAATTTAACTAAGTAAGTGAATCATCTATCCACCAGTCAGAGCAGGAAAAAGTAATCTATGCTCAGGCCTGGGGCCATTGGCAGTCGCTAGAAGAAGGAAGAATTTCTTATTATGACACTGGAGGAACTGTACTGGGGTGTAGAGGTTAAGTAGATGTCTCAGGAGGGACAATTAAGGTGTAGCCTGAAGAGATGGGACTTCAGTCTATGGCGGAAGAGGAGGAGTGATATTGCAGTTCTGACAACAGTGGGAAGCTCGTTCCACCAGCGGGGTGCCGGTATAGTGAAGAGACGTGACCTGGGAGGGCGACTGCCGCATCCACGTAGAGGCGGTGGAGCCAGTCAGCCAGTAGAGGTGGAAGAGCAAAGTGAACGCCAGAGAGAGAGAGAGAGAGAGAGAGAGAGAGAAAGATAGAGAGATAGAGAGAGAGACAGAGAGACAGACAAAGAGAGATAGAGTGAAGGAAAGAGAGAGAGAGGTAGAGAGAGACTGAGAAACAGACAGGCAGACAGATAGAGAGAGAGAGAGAGAGAGAGAGAGAGAGAGACAGACAGACTGGAGAGAGAGAGAGAGAGAGAGAGAGAGAGAGAGAGAGAGAGAGAGAGAGAGAGAGAGAGAGACACACACACACAGAAACCCATTGAGAGCACGAAAGAAAGAAATGGCCAAGGCACCGAGCAGCGGCTAGCAGCCAGGCTGAGAACGGCCCTTTGAGTGACAAGATGGTGAGTGGAACCGGGGGTCAGTTGAAATGGAATATTATTGCTTTTCACAATCAATAGTCACAACTCAGTCTGCAGCTGCCTTCGCGGGGCTGTAACAGGAGGAGTGAGGTTGTTATTGCAGCGGAAAGCGAATTAACTGTGTTAACGTGCTGCGGGAAACCTCAACGTCGGGGGCTCCGCGGACACGTTGAGCAGCAGCTACACACCCTGACTTTGAAGGCAGTTTACGTGTCCTTAAAAAATGTCTAATCCCGGCTCTAGGTTTATAACAATTTATGGAAACAGAGCACGTTAAAACAAACAGCCGTGGGCAGAGTCTACCCGTATAACCCCGGCTAGTTTGTAATTCTTACTGAAAGCCCCGGCTCAGATGACTAGCTCCGGACCTGGCACAATCAATACCACTAAGCCCTGTAAACCTTCGGATTGGGGGGGTATGTTCCAACAAAACTAAGCCAGAGAGACACAGAGTCAAGGAAACAGCCCCGAACACTATTGTTGCACATTTGCCTCAAAAACACCTGCACGTAGAACACCTCCCGATACCTCCACTCCACAGAAAAACAGCTTGTGTTTAGGGGTCAAGGTAGAGGGAAAAATTGCACTTACCCATCATGTTGTACAGACTCTGAGGTGCAAATTGCCGTGGCATTTTCTGCACTGCTTCTTTATACACCGAGAGGGCCTCCTGTGTGCATAGAACAGAAGGAACCAGGCGTTAGGAACGAGGGGGCCAGAGAGGCCGGGGCAGCCAGTTATTTCTCCTCCGCAGCCTCGGCCCACCTGACACACTGAATACAAGCGTGGAATCGGGGGGGTCGCTGGGATGGTGGTTAACACTGAGGGGAGTAGAAAGGATCTATCCTCTGCTGTGCCGTGCCCAATCAGAGAGCTACGCTCTACAGGCCCATTGATTCACTATAGGCTATATTCCTGTATTTAGTGTTTAAGGACAGCGACAAAAAAAATCGGGGTCCACATTGATTTTTTCGAGCCAGCACTTGAACCTCTAATTCAACTAACCAGGGGCTTGGTGATTAGGCAAATCAGTGGGTAACACTTACATTAAGCTGCCTCTATACTTCTGTAGTAACGGTGTAATCACACTAGTAATCATATATGTCAATATCATATTGAAGACTTGTAGTTGATATCTGACTGATATGAATATTGAGTGAGATTTAAATTCACTTGTTTTTGTTTTGCGGTGTTAGGTTGTATACCTGTACTTACTACAATGTTTTTATAATTTTTTAGTATTTACATTTGCTATGTGTTTGGACCCCGGGAAGAGTAGTCTCACCTTGGTGTAGACTAATGGGGATCCACAATAAACAACAATAAACTCAAGCAACAGTACTACACATTATATGCCCCCCCGAGCCCCCCCAACCTGCGGTAGCCCTACCTCCTGATGCCCTGCTCGTGCAGCAGCTTGCCCATGTTGTACAGGCAGCTGGTGACGGAGCTCTTGTGGGCGTGGGGGTCCTTCAGGTTCTCGTCGGGGATGTCGGCGCAGGTGAGGAACGTCCGCTTGGCCTCGTCCAGTCGGCCCTGGTTCATCAGGACAATGCCTGTGTTCAAGTAGGCAGCTGTGGGGGGGGGGGGGGGGGGGGGGGGGAGGCGAGGAGAGACAGGAGACAACAAACCATCAAACCATGCAGCAAGCAGGGTAATTAGGCTCTCTAGGGGGCTGGAACATCTCCCTACCTAGCCTGATGTGAATAAATTGGCCCTCTACAGTGAAACAGTGGGCAGCTTCCTCCATGGGGGGCCGATACATATTCACGACCCCCGACGGGGGGGCCCAAACTGAATCTGAGCCTGCGGGTTGGAAGGTATACAGTCCAAGCTCCCTTAGTATCTGTGTATCGGAGTGTCATGATTAACTGAGTACACTGGGTTCTGTTAAGGCCCTCTCCTCTCTTGTGCTGCGTTTCCACTAAAGTGAAAAATAAAATAAAGAAAGAAAGTCATTCTTCCTTCTTCTAGCGTGTTGACTGCCAATGGCCCCGCTGGCCTGAGCATAGATTACTTTTTCCTGCCATGACTGATGGATAGATGATTCACTTACTTAGACAAATGTATTTGTTGTAAGTCGCTTTGGATAAAGGGCGTCTGCTAAATGCCAAAAATGTAAAATGTACAATGTAAGTCAAGCAGCCCAACTTCAGCCCAATTATTATCCTTGTCTGGGAATAAAGGCCCTTCACACTGTATATACGTACTATTCTGCCTGGCTAGTGTCCTGCTGAAGATTGTTTTCAAGGTCTAGGAATGGATAGCAGGAAGAAAAGCAGCAACGTACAGCTCCCAGTGCAGACAGACAGTGTGAAAAGAACAATCTCAAGGCCTTTATCAAAAGAGTTCTATCAATCCTTTGCGACCAGACTATGCACCAGCTGTCAGTTAAGCAGTGCATAATGGTACAACCTTGAGAAATGACTTCTATTATCACACGCTCATTCCCATTCCTTACTTACCGTCCATACCACAGGCTTTAGGTAATTAATTAATTTCCTTATTGCCAGGAATAGATGGAAAAATTCGCACGCAGTCCAAGTTTAATCATCATCTCGATTAGAATTATAATTACTTTTCGGGAAAACAAAGGAAGGGGGAATCAATGACGTCCTTTTTATCTGTGAAATGGTTGATTTCTAAAACAATGATGAATAATTTACCACATAGCCAGTCAAGGGTGAGAGTAACTTGTACTAATCGGACAAAGTGGCAGCTGAAAGATAGTGATAATGAGCGAACATGAAATTGCATGAAAGAGTTTATTTCAAGGTAAGACAGCCGGACTTGTGTTTGAAGAGAGGGAGTGAAGACACGAAAGGGCAAAAGGGTAGATAGAGAACGGAGAGGGAGATAAGACATAGGGAGAGACAGAGATGGTGAGAGACAGAG
>NC_137684.1:23510375-23517875 GCF_963989245.1 Nansenia antarctica | reverse complement strand
TACTGTTTTGTTTTGGCTGTTATGTTGACTTTTAAATACCCATGAACAGGAAGAGATCCGTTAACAGTCAATTTCTTTGTTACTGGGGCTTATAAACCAACAAAGGAGAAAAGCCAACGCAGCACGGAGACTTTGTCTTTCATTCAAGCCAGAATAATGACGCCTGTGCTGGATTCATTCACTGCGAATGATGACTCACATCACCATGTTCAATTAATCTATCTCATTCTCTTCACACACCTGGCCTCCGTGGGCAAAAACAAACTCAGAAACACACCTATCGATGGACATTACAGACCTGATATGAACATTTTCTCAATCCCTGCATGGAAATTATTATGTATTTACACAGTGTTTGAATCTTTTACACTTTTGGTGTGGATTGAACAAAAAAAAAGCCTGGACCTATATTGTTCCCAATAGCACTATTCCACTGCAGGATCAACTGGCCTTTCTTACTGTGTTTATTTTGGAAATCTCACTCCTGCTAAAAAAAAATCTTTATGGTTTCCTTTCCACAACAACGCCAGCTAATACATGCAGAGAAACATCCATTCATTCATGCCCTGCAGCGGTGCTGCACTCGGAGGAACAGATGATCTCATCCCAGTACGGCACAGTACATACCTACAGTATAAGCCTTACGTACACATCATACCACAGCCATTTAGATTCATTGACTGATACTCTATTAGGAATGGAATGGAGAGGATGGGATCAGGCAGCTTATCACATAGTAACATTGCAAAGGCCTTGAGTCTCCAGGGAGGCTTTCATTCTCATCATGCCTGGGGGGCAACGAGTTGACGAATGTACTAGAAATGTTACTGTGCTCAAATATTGTAATATAACTGCAGTTACTTTTTCCAGACATATCAGTTACTTTCAGAATCATACCACTGGCGTGTTATAGTATTTGTTTAAAAAGCCTGGTCTCCTACGGAAGTCCTAAACGGCCATGTATTCATATTTTTTTTTTACTCAGTTTTCCAATGATAACGAGTTGATTTTCTTTGTTTTCTCATGATCTCTAGTTATTTGTGTCATTATCAAGGTTCTCCTCAGGTAACCCTTTCGCCCCTCAAGGCATCAAGGAATGAATCCATGTTGGTGCAGCTGAATGACAGCCGTGTAGTTGTAAATCAGTGTGAGCTCGACAGATGCAGTTAGCCGAACGTCATGCACATGTGTGCAATAAGTCATTTAACGTGCAATAATTCATTAATTAATTAGTCATGTCAAGTGTGATGCAATTGGAAAGTGGAAAGTGGAAATTTCACGTCACATGTATTCGTTATCTTGAGAAAAACAACATTTTGTGCCAACTGGAAATCCTTTTAAATCCATTTAATGTGACCGTCACATCTCTGAATGCCACAAGGACGACATGAAGCATCTATGATCATATACTTCATACTGAGGCATCTAGGATCATATACTTCATACTGAAGCATCTATGATCATATACTTCATACTGCAGCGCTGCTAAGGGTGGACTATTGATTCCCCCCCGTGCCCTTTGTCATTGCAGATTGATTCAGTGAGGAAAGGCGTGTATCCTACAGGGAAATCTGACTGCGGGGGCAACTCTCCTCTCATCTCTGTGGATAATTCGTACTGACGGACAGAAAGAGCATGTTCTTCCTGCAGTCAGTCGAGAGACAATACAACAGAGAGAATCCACAACCCACAAGTCATGCAATTCACTTCAAGAGATACAGTACACACAATACAATACAATGCACTAAGAGCTATACTACAGGAATCATAAGGACATCATCAGACGAAACTCAACCCGATTGGCTGTAGGCTTCACGATGCGTCACTTCATTCGAGATGTCTTGTTAGTATAGCCGCCTGATGTATTTACTTGTGGATGTTTGTGAGTAGTATAAATCTGTGGTACATTGTTTAACATATATTAAACGACATGTCGGAGGGTTCTAACCCTTCATGAATCTTTGTTCCCCTCACATCTGGTTTGGTGGAACGCCCTGCTGCGAACGAAACAACGAACGGTTTTCTCATGCATAGCCTATACCACGCATTCAAACCAACTATTCATAGCTTTCAGTCACGTGGTTTCTTCCCTAGCAACCACCAACCTGACGGGCAAAAAGTATCATAGCAACATGGCGAGTGGACGCAAACGGTTAATAAAATACAAAGGTTCCATCTCACAAAACATAATGGAATGTCAAAACTTTGACGCTCAATATCTCTGAACTACCCTAAACGGAGATAGAACCTTATCATTCTAAACGGAGATAGAACCTTATCATTCTAAACGGAGATAGAACCTTCTCATTCTAAACGGAGATAGAACCTTATAATTCTAAACAGAGATAGAACCTTATCATTCTAAACGGAGATAGAACCTTATCATTCTAAACGGAGATAGAACCTTCTCATTCTAAACTCACGAGTTATCTTCAGTTGATGGATTTGACTTAGGGGGCATTCATTTGAAGTAACGTAATGAACATACAAGTAACAACAACAGGTTAATGCAGCCAACCAGCCAGCCAAGCAAAGACCATGACTATGCCCAGTTTATGCATTATACACTCTAATATAATTGTTAGATTGCCAGGGTATTCGCTACAGGTTGTTGTATACATATACGTTTAATACGAAACTCGATCAACCGGGCGTTCGGGAGTTCTACCGCTGCTGGACGGAACTCCCGCTGACAGCGGGTCGAGGGGAATTCGCTCATTGCTGTGTCCACGGTGATAGGAGTGGAGGATCGACTCCATTCAAAAACTTTTCGATTCCCTGGTTTCTCCTCTTTCCGAACACGTTGGAATTTTTACCGTAACCCCCGGAGAATCAAAGTTATTAAGCCGCAAAGGGTGCCTCCTTGACCGGCTTTGACCGTGAATAACACCGGCTATGGAGGTGCTACAAACACAGTTTTAATTTCTCTAAATTCACCATCAGTATACGGTCATTTTGAGCCCTTACACACCGCGCTGACACCCCGAGAACATATACTTTTAATACGAAACTCGATCAACCGGGCGTTCGGGAGTTCTACCGCTAATTCGCTCCTTGCTGTGTCCACTGTGATAGGAGTGGAGGATCGACTCCATTCAAAAACTTTTGGATTCCCTGGCTCCTCCTCTTTCCGGACACGTTGGAATTATTTTCCTAACCCACGGGAAATCAAAGTTATTAACCCGCAAAAAGTGGGTTTTGCCCGTGGGTTTTGCCCGCAAAAAGTGCCTTTTGCCCGTCAGGTGGGCGTTTCCACTATGCTGTGACGTCACATGAAAGCTATGAATACACACTATTATAACAAACTATCTGAGCCACGTCGTTGTAAGTAAGTAAGTAAGTAAGTAAGTAAGTAAGTAAAGCTTTATTTATATAGCACCTTTCATACAAAAAATACAGCTCAAAGTGCTTTACAACAGGAATAAGAACATAAAGTGAATAAAAAACATATATAAAAACTAAAATATACATGCATAGAATGAATATAAAAGCAGGGGAAAACAGTAAAAAGAAAAGGTAAAGATCTAACTTTCCATATCCCTTTCATCTCCCTACCTTACACAGTCTTTCTGTACTTCCCACTGGCTTTCCACCAGCACCACAAACATCAGTTTTTGGAAAAGTTTGGTCAAGTACTCGCCGATACCGATACCAGCATTTTTGTGCGTATCGGTGGCCATGCCGATACTAGTATCGGTATCGGAACAACACTAATCATATACCATCAGATCTACGCTAGCTCTAATTTGGATTGGTTCCAGCGCGGTTCTGAGTGTGTTCTGTTCTCCCGGGATGGTTCGGTGGGGGCGGTGCAGGCCCGTATGGTACAGGCCCGTATGGTACAGGTCAGAGGGGCGCGCTCGTAAGCGGCTGCGCCCATGGCAGCTGCGGCGTCGGCAGGCTACAGAGGCAGAGAGGAACAACGGAACAGCTTGGCTGAGGAGAAAGGCAGAGCCGGCCAAGGCCTCTTTATTCCCATCTCAGGCCCTATAACAACCCACATACTAGAGAGTAGTATGCATAATGGTGCATTCATCCACGCCACTTGTTGGAAACTACTGCAAAGTAGTAGTGGTTCACTATGCTAACCACCCCCCCCCCCCCTCCCCCCATGGGTCTTTTATATTGTGTCACAGCTATGCAACATTCCAAAAAACGGACCAAACTGATGTTGTACAACGGTTGTGAGAGTATTGTTTTTGAGCGTTTTTTTAAACGTCAAAATGCAAGCTTTATGCAATGTTGACGTTGACGTCGTGGTTATTATATTTGATGGTTGTTGGTTAGTCACGTGTTGGTTGGAATGAACAGTTTATTAGATGCTGTTATGGGGTGGTTATTCAATGTTGACTTAAGGTTGTTAAACTTTCTTTTACAGTCCACATGCAACCGTAAATAGGCAACATTTGAAACAATATAATTTTGGACTGTGATAATGGTCTGACGCTGACCGCCAACTGCCAACGTTAAGAAAACTTACATTTTCAACCCATGATTAATGGTGTTCTATCAAATATTGTAATATTACTGCAGTTACTTTTTCAACAAACACATCAGTTACTTTCAGAATCATACTACTGGCGTGTTACAGTTTGTTTAAAAAGCCTGGTCTCCTACGGAAGTCCTAAAGGGCCATGTATTCATAAAGCATCTTTACTCAGTTTTCCAATGATAATGAGTTACAACTCAGTTTTCCAATGACAATGAGTTAATTTTCTTTGTTTTCTCATGATCTCTGTGCTACTTCCCTATAATGTGGGTAGTTTCAACCCATGATACACAATGTAGCATGTTGGATGATGACCATCAAATGACGACAAGCCAACAAGTTATGATGGTATTACCACACTCTATTGTGCAACGTTGTCCCAATCAGCTCTCTGTGGTTGGCACAAGACAGTAAATCAACACCCTTTTTCATGTTTAGATTTAGACATTGCTGCGTCATACCATTTTCCCCATCATGACTGATATCCACCGGTACAAACCAAAAAAACAATGTTAATACAATGTACATCATCGTTTTTCTCTAGAATGCCAGAGGGGTCACTTTTCCTGTGCTCAGTCAAATGGAAATAGACTCCCTTGAGCCATGTGGTTCTGATTTGAGAGTAAGCCTGTTGATGGATGCTACCATCCCTCTCCATATATGTACCTCACCTCTCATAACACTGTGTCGGCTGCAGAGAAAACCCCCCTATCAAAAACCCGAGGTAAGGTCAGATCTGTCAGAATCACGGGGGAGCCGTACTGTATGTCTGACACACAGGGGTGTTGTTCCAGAACTAAGAATGCACCGGTGTTCCAGAGGTTACTCTGTCGCTTGGCAACGGAAAGGCCACCAGTTCAATCCGTGTCCCAATTTCTCGCTAATTTGAAAGCAACTGTCAAAAGTCTAAGGGTCAGGTTCCCCATGGTAACGCAGATACAAAAAGGGGTAACAGATGAAGAGGACGCTCAATATCATAACATAAAGAATGTAGCATGACCCTTCAAATAAATGTCTATGAGTATATAAGGAGAGATGGCCAAGTATGACTTCTGGTAAACAGCATAGGCCCTACTATTAACAATAAGTGTAGTGCTTCCTTGATTAAAACATTAGGAATGATTAGTCTTTCATATTATCACATTCCTCCATAATCTTGTAAGGAGCACGCACAATGAACTTGCCCTATGCAGTTAAACGATAAAAGCAATTAAAGCCAATGGGCCCTAATTAATCTTGTCTTTTTATAACTGGAACCCACCCATGAACTTGTAGACGCCAAGGGAAAAACAAAGGACTACTGGAGCACTGATTACTACAGTACAGTACAAGACAGGGGTATCTGGAGGAACACCACCACCAGAAGGTCATTTGCTTGTAATGTATTTAAGGTAATTGTGTCAAGACAGGGGGGCTGTGAGAGGACAGAGGGTAAGACACGATGGGGGGGATGTGTAAGCGAGGGGGGCGTAGAGACAGACTCACGGAGGAGGGGGAAGGAGGCAGAACACGGAGGAAGGGCTAATTGGAACACATGGAATGGACCTATCGCTAAGCCACGCCCCCTTTGAAAACTCAGACAAACAAACAACGCTTCACTAACAGTGACTGACTGACCGACCGTGACTGAATGACATTCAATGACTTACAATGGCGGGAGTTGGCACATTTTTGATTTCTGATTTACCACAGCAAGTAATAGAGAATATTTAGTCTAGAAGCTTTTCACCATCAGATATTAGCGAGTTGTTTGTCCGAGTTTTCTGCCTGTAGTGACTTTTGCTGTGATATGATTGGACAATTTCTATTTTGGGGCGTGGCTCAGCGATAGGTCCATAGAATGAGGAATGGTGTCATATCCGATTTCTACTTCCACCAGCCTCCCTTGAGGGGAAGTAGGCAAGCAGCACCAGGGTATAAAGCAATGAGAACCACAGCTATGTCTTATAGAACCCTATGAGGAGTGAGTGACAAGGAGGAATTCGCCATGCCATGTAGGTTTTAGCTGACCGCTGCGGGGTTAGCAAATCGTGTCAGTTCAAAGGACATGCCATGCTTCTGATAAATATAAACCGATGGGATATAAACCAAAAGGGATTATGGTCGATATCAACACACTCTCACCTCTTGGGACAGTAATCAGCAAACAATAGATATGAACTGTACAGCTTAGACTTCGAAGACGACCTGACCTGATTGATCTGAAGAAGAGTTTTGGCTGTATCTGTTTCAGGATCTAGAGCACAGTAGGGCCATGGACGCTCCTTCTCCATTACAATAACAACACAGAACAGATAGAGAACATGGAGTTATGAAGATACGACAGCGCACCCCCCCCCCCCTTCGGTCTTACAAGAGGAAGTGCTCAACAAACTTCATGGCAACGGATTTTTATATGAGTTGTATGTTCGGCGGAGGGAAGAGCGGGACAAGCCAAAAAGACGTTAATCTGGTTGCGGGGATGAAGTACCACAGACAAAGTCCAGCTCTCTCCGTTGAAATATGACATGCATAAAAAAAGTAGGAGAGCAGCAGTTACAGGGACATTTATGCTTTTCAACACGTATAAATCATCCGGATTCTTGGTGCCAATGAAATCCAGCCGATCCTACTGCCTTTTTAAATCCGACCGTGGCCAAGAATCCCTTGTCCCCGTGAACTCCGTATGAACCTGACGGTCGTCCCTCTTAACTGTAAACCCCTCGCACAAATCTCACCGGGGGTTTACACACGTAATCCATCTCCGAAAAAAACGGCTACGGTGGGGGGGAGAAAACCGCCTCGTCCGCCACTTCTCAATCCAAACAAGTGTGATTCGACTCTGAAAATACGACGACATGGGCCAGGGCAGGGGGGGGATTAGCTGTAGCCTGCTACAGTAACCTTCTCTGCAGGGTTGCGGGGTGCCAGGGAGGTGAGTACTAGTAGTACCCCTGGTTGTTAATACCCGCCCCGCTGCCAGTGGATCTGGCCTGGATTCACCGAGGCGTTCGTCAGCAGCAGGGCTCTCA
>NC_137684.1:23500375-23505375 GCF_963989245.1 Nansenia antarctica | reverse complement strand
GTTTGCAGGGTTTTACAGGCGCTGTAAGCCTCTTCCCAGAAGATGCATGGAGGAGGAGGCGACACAAAAAGCTCTGGTCCAAAACCAAGCAGATCCGATGTGCTGTCAGAGGGCTGTCAGAAGATAACTGTCCACAATTGCTTGTTTTTTTTTAGACGTGTTATGGTCTTGTTACGGTCCACCGCATCTCTGTGACAATATAATATGATCGCTGTTTGTATTGGCCATGTTTGACCACAGAGAAGTTCAATAAAGACGTGGTGGTGACGATACTGTACTGTACTGATATGAACTCCAAATGGGAACTTCATTGTGCTGAATGAGCGGAATGAAGTGCCCATTTTGAGTTCAGTTTAAACATCAACTGATCATTCGCTACTTGACATTTGAGCTGTGGCTATGACAAATGGATATTTCAGTCACGAATATGAGCGCGTATAATATTGTGTGAAAACAAACTCCGATATTAAACAGATAAATGCTAATGTGTTACCGCTAACATAGCAAGGTAAAGTGAAGGGTAATAACCTGCGACATCATTTCACAGATGGATGACTAAACAGAATAATTACTCTCTCGGTGACAGTGCGTGTGTGTGTGTGTGTGTGTGTGTGTGTGTGTGTGTGTTTCAGACAATATTGGAGGCATCCTCTGCACTCATTGAGAGAAAATGAGTACTGTCACTGCTACATGTTAATTAAAGGGCACGCAGCGGAGACCCATGAAATGTTATGGTATCATACTGGAACCCCCTCTAATAAGGCCACGCTACACAGATTCACTAAAAACATAATGGAAAAACTGATACTATGGGTCACTAGAAGGACCATTTATAATCAAGACCGCTGCACATTATTTCCCTCAGTGTGGTGTGGTGTGGTGACACTTAATCCGAACATTTCCAGAAGACATCAAGAATTAACTTCAGATAAAGATCATGCCCCTCCATTTATTTACTGAAGCGAAAAAAGAAAAGAAAAATACATTTGTATAACAACTGACTAGCATTCACAAAAGGGACAGTGTGGACTACTGTCTGTGTAGCAGCTGAATTGAGCCATAGCCTCTGACATGGAACCGAATACACCAACGCAGAGATGAAGAAGAAACCGGAATGTTTGATACGGTGGAAACGTTCCGCCTATAAAAACGAAGAAAGTGTGAGAATACAAACGTTTCTTATATATATATATTTTTATCACTTTAGTTTATGGGCAGAAAGAAATGCTGAAGCGAGTGTGGGAATAGTCCAGGCATGACTGACTCCTTCCTTCTGGTTCTCTCTCCTCCCGGCATTCCCATCTCTCCCTGTAGTCTTTTACTAGGAGAGGGGCATGATAACTAACGTTCTGGATCTGCACGCCAGCGTTCCGCGAGATTACAAATGAATTCAGAGAGTGAAAGAGGGATTCCCAGATGTGTTGACAGAGGAGGGTGTGGTACGCAGTGATTTCTTCCATTATGTCCCTGCATCCATTATGCATCTAGTTCTCTGTGTTGGAAAACGTGTAGCGATGGTAATAATAAGCAGAATATAAAGTGGTTTTATTGAGAATACTGTATACAAATGGGGGTATAAACTGATTCATTGTAAAAAGTCGCTTCTCATAACTGCACTGCTTTGAAAATAGCGAGGATAACTTCCCTTGCGACACATGAAAATAAATATTTAAAACACGGAACCACAATAGAAACATCAGAAAAGCTTATTCAGCCTCCAAATACATCATCAAGTATGGCGAAGTTATTGTGTGGTGTGTAAACATCTTGTTGCTTACAAAATGAGCCTTTGATCACTCCGAGAGACTTGGAGAGAGAGAGGGGATTTCATCAAAGCGGTCTTAATACTGCTGAAGTGGTGAGGAGGAGGAATTTCCACATGTTTACAGGCTGATTGTCCAACGTGGCTCCGTTCCACCACTGCGATAATGACTCCAACGTGTCACAACGGAGAAATGAGAAATGAGTCTAGGCCGTAGACGTAGATGAATTCCCAAATTGTCAATTGCAATTCTTGCAAAGGACAGGAACTGCAATAGAACCAGAGAAATGTAAGAAAAATCCAGCTGTGGAATATCACTCAATCACTCGTGTCTGCAAGAGCAGACTCAACACAATACAGGTGTCTAATCACAGGGAACTAGTACTACAGTAAGTCAAATGACCAGAGAGCTCGCTCATTACCCATAAATCACCTTAAGTGTGACTGTTATGAAATGGTATGCATGCAGTCTGTCTGAGGGGAACAGGTGTCCTGGAGTACGAGCAGTGTGACATTGATAAATGGGACTTGGACTTGGACTGGATTGGACTGGACTGGACTGGATTGGACTGGACTGGACTGGACTGGACCGGACCGGACTGGACTGGATTGGACTGGACTGGGCTACAGAGACCAGAGGCTGGGACTAGGTCGGAAACTAGGCTGGGCCGCCTGGTACCAGAGGCAGAAGACTTAGTGAGGAAAACCCATAACCCAATCTCAGGCGCAGGTGGACATGGGGTACTCAACGCCTAAAGCAATGCAACCTCCCAGAGGCAAGATGTCCTGCATGAAATATAGAGAAATGACGTATGAATGTTTGAACGTGTTTGCACGTCCTAAAAATAGACCGCCCGTTTTACGGTTCACTGGGAACAGCAAGACGTCCAAGCAAGACACGTCAGATGGAACATTGCCCTGTGAGGATGTTCTGTCCAGAAGCCTCTCTCTCTCTCTCTCTCTCTCTTTCTCTCCCTCCTCCTTTCTCTGTCTATGCTGTATCTCTCTCTCTCTCTCTGTCTCTCTCTTTCTCTCTCTCTCTCTCTCTCTCTCTCTCTCTCTCTCTCTCTGTCTCTCTCTCTGTCTCTCTCTCTGTCTCTGTCTCTCTCTATGTCTTTCTCTTTCTCTCCCTCCTCCTTTCTCTGTCTCTGTCTCTCTCTTTCTCTCCCTCTTCCTTTCTCTGTCTATGCTGTATCTCTCTCTCTCTCTCTCTCTCTCTCTCTCTCTCTGTCTCTCTCTGTCTCTCTCTTTCTCTCCCTCCTCCTTTCTCTGTCTATGCTGTATCTCTCTCTCTCTCTCTGTAGTGTACCATCCACTTTCCTTCTCTCGCTCCCTCCCCCAGCCCTCTTTCTATCTCTCTATCCCTCTCTCGCCCTCTCCCCTCCTCTGTCTCCGGAGGCTGCAGCAGCAGCCAGATCCAGGGTGATGATGCGGCGGGGCGCTGGCCTTTCCAGCAGTGCTCAGTGGGGTTCACAGCCAAGACACATCACCTTAACTGCCCCTCCTGAGACCTCTACATCCACTCCACCCCCCTGTACAGTTTCTCTACTGGAAATATTATTATTATGATTATTATGATTCCGATTATTATTATTACTATTGTTATTAATAATTATTAATAATTAATTATTAATAATAATAGTAATAATAATAATCATAATAATAATAATAATACAAATACCAATCTTCCTTCTTCTAGCATTATAACTTCCAATGGCCCCTGGCCCGAACATAGATTACATTTACAAAAGGAGGTGTTCACAACATGGACTGACTGTGATTACGTCACTGAATCAATGCCACTATTTCGCAATAATAAGAAAAATATGACTTGCTTTGAGTTCCAAAGAGTGGTTGGAAACAGCGAAGGCGACGTTAGATTCAAAATATCAATGAACTGTAAAGCATTTTCAGTTTACAAATGATCTTGATGTTCTTCAGCTGCCAAAATAACAAGCCGCACTCTCGATAAAATACAAATTAAAAGAAGAAAATCTAAATAACTCCATTCTCCCCTCTGAATCTGGCTGACGTGAAGTTGATTTCAGCAAATGTGCATGTCAAGACATGCGGCGAGGACATGAGCTTCATATTATCATCTGGATCCAGTAACATTAGTTATTTTCAGCCAAGCGTATGAATAAACGTCCTCATCCAAAGCCTAATGATCACGGAACAGACAGTACCACGAACCACAGAGTCTAGATATAACTTACAACACCCCAGTTCACGTTCATCCATTGTATCTGCTGATGCATTGACACATCCAACTGGGAAAAACGAACACAGAACCAATGGAGAGTCTCTAATACGAAACAACACAGCCAAACCGACAAGAGCCAAGTCGAGCTGTTGTTGACTAACCCTAAATCTGCATCCATCGTATAGTCTCTCGGCGCTGGACATATTGCGGGGTGGAGTAAAAGGGTCTGTGGGATATTGTGAGCAGCGGGTCTCTCTTTGTTGTACAGAGATGTCATGTTCCTTTATGCTGGATATTGAGCAAGCTCTGGCTCTCCCTCTCTCTCGCCAAAGGCAGTGTCGGGCGGGGGTCACAGAGTTGGCTGTCTCCCGAGTCCCGACACAGATGCATGTCAGCTTCTCTTATCCCTGATGGGTGGTAGGACCGTAGGAGGTGAGAAAGGCCCAGCTACCAGTCACTTTCTATCAGCACATTCCCACCGGTCACAAGTCCCGGAGGGCCGCACAGTAGGACTTGAACAGAACAGAAGGAAGGCCTGTTCTGGAAGGTTCCGACAAGACCTGTTCTATTCAGCATAGAGCACCGTATGGAATTACCTCTTCACACTACAAGTGTTATTGATATTTAGCCTCTTTTAGAATGGGAAAACAGTTGATACAAACCTTTCTTGATCGTGCGCCTAGAACTGAGACCATTTCTAAAAAAACAAAACAAAGCAAAGCAATCCTTTAACACTGGATATAGTCCTCGTGCCATAAATCCTCTCGGCTTAATTAATTTGCAAACACACATTCGGGGGGTAGCTCGCTCCAAAGACAGATGTGTTACCGAGTAGTCTGGATATAACTCTCCCCCCCCGGCCCAGACGAGACCCAGCAGTCTGTATCCCCAGGTGTAGTGGGAGGCAGGCAGGTGAGGGCGGGGGATACAGTCTGCCTCCACCATGCTCACTCCATCATACGGTGACAGTAGCCACTAGAGCATGCAGGAGCCATCTGTGGAGCCCCAGGTAGACTGGGGAGGGCCTCGTTCCCC
>NC_137684.1:23485375-23495375 GCF_963989245.1 Nansenia antarctica | reverse complement strand
TGACCAATTTCAACACATTAAGCACACAGTCCTGAATGAAAATAAACCATAATAATGCTCATATAAATCAAGCAATCGGGGTACTTTTAAGTAGGCGATGAATTCGCTTTCTCCTCATTGAAGAACAGAGACTATTAAAGAAGGACGTTGAGATGTCAGGGTTACGCACTTCAGAGAATGACTCTCTTAGCCCCCGGGCTTCACTGTCTCTGGATCGTCAGACCGCACACAGAACCCAGAACGACACAATGGGAGATTTACAGCCGATATACAAAACTGTAATTTAATTGACTAAAAGCCACAATCAGATAAAGAGCCCATTTCGCCATGATCCTAACGGTGTTCTCAAAACTACTCCGGTGGAGAGAGTGGATAATATGAAAAAGACCAGACCGCTAGCACCACGTTAACTTGTTGCCCAGACGGCGGCTGCTGTCTTGGACCACATCTCTTGTAAAAAGAGAGATCTTATCTCTTACGAGACTAGCCTGGATTACATGAAAGGTTCCATGAAAAATAAAACAAAAGACGTAAGTAGGTCTCTCCGGGTATATCCCAGTACGGTGTACCGCTGTGCTCGAACGCCTTAACGCCACGTGATGCCTTAAATAACGCTTCCAATCACAGAGCATCTGGGGCTCTAACTTCCTTCCTCCACCGCCCGCCTGTCCACACACTTAACCATAGGAAGTTCTACATCACAAAGCTTAAACGGCTCAGCTCTCATCACTTGATATATCTCGGGCCTTAACTGAGGAAAACCATATTTATTTGCGTTGTGTCCGTTCCAGGCTTTTACATATACAGTACGCCGTCTAATGTTTATAAGGAGGTGGACGCTAGCCTCCCTCGCACTCACCACGAGGACTCCTGATTGTCGCCCGTCAGAGTGACTCACTCACTCCTCGACCAGAGACGAGGGAATGAGGGAACGAGAGGGAGAGAAGCAGAGAGAGATGGAAGGAGAGGGGAGAGAGAGGGAGAGAGAGAGATAGAGAGTATGTTGATGTACTGTGTGTCTGTATGTAGGAGGTTGGGTGTCTGTACAGTATGTACTGTATGAGGAGCTCACTGAGAAAAATTCCAATGTATGTATAGATAAAGTGAACTTGAACTTGAATGAGAGAGAGAGAGAGAGAGAGAGAGAGAGAGAGAGAGAGAGAGAGAGAGAGAGAGAGAGAGAGAGAGGGAGTTGGGAGCTGTGTAGCCTAATGTCAGTCGCAGTCATAATAATGAAGCAGACATGCGAGATCAGGTTACAATATTCATAGTGATGAATTGGCATTGTGATCACAGGAAAGGAACACTGTGTAACGTAATATTAACAAGGAACGCAGGAGACCTGCCAACCTAATGGGATCCCAGCGACGAGAGTATTTGTCAACTTTCCCGTTCCGTGTCATCAGCTCGGAGGCTCGACGATACGTCGTGATAATGACAACTGTCATCTGGAAGCTGAATATTACATAATACCAAACGAGGCCAACTTAGTTTGGAAGGATATTATTTCACAGCATGGGCTTCCGCTAAACAGTGGTGTGCAGCGGAATAAATGTGACCTTTTGATGAGCTTTTCGGTACTTGGGTGTCACCTCTAAGTGCGTCTGCTCCAACCCCAACACAAACATTTCCACCAATATACTGTAGTCAAAGCAGTAGATCAGTAGAGTGTTTAAAGGGCGTGCTGAGGGGAGTAGGGCAAATGATCCATTCCACATTCAAAACCGACAACAGGCGAACATAGTTTGAACGTGATTTGATCATAACTTGCACTGCGGCCCCAATTTGCTTCCGCTGAAGTAAATTCTGGGCGATACAGCGCACACCCACTAACTGCCCGAGACCTGTCCTGTGCTAACTGAAACTTTACTGAATGAAATGAGCAACATAGCACCCATATCAACTAAACCACTAGACAGAGAGAGAGAGAAACAGAGAGGGAGAGGGAGAGGGAGAGAGAAAGGGAGAGAGAGAGAGAGAAACAGAGAGAGATGACAGAGAGAGAGAGAGACAGAGAGAGAGAGAGAGAGAGAGAGAGAGACCACAACATCATAATCATTCCTGTCCTACTTTACTATAATATAATCGTTTTGTCAGAATGTGGCCTTTTTGAGGATCATCTGTACTAAAATCCATTGAAAGGAAATGGGATTTAGCGATAACGTATGCATAGCAGGGTGCCGGCTGAGACAATAAAAACAGCCTCTCTGTCTGAGGGCAGCAATCAATAGGCTCTGCGTTGTGTAAGGACCTGCCAGTCTCAGCCTCTGCTGAGAGGGCCCAGGATTGGCTGGGGAGATGGGAGATGGGAGATGTATTTGTGGGGTGGATTTTCAATCAAAAAAGCAGAAAATCCATCAGATATAAGGTATCATCTCCTCCAAACCCTCCTAGAGCCCCGCACCCCTCTCGCCTACCCAGGCCTGACAAGCTATTAGAAGTCCTGTCTGCCTCAGTCAATGGATGGGCCATCCTCCAGAGGACACACGGCCTCAGATAAGGCTTAAATCACAAGTGGCTAGCGCATGAGAGGCAGACAGCCACATGTTCGGCTTATTTCACACAGAGATGAGCCCTTACAATGGAGTAGAGAATTCCTTCTATTCCTTATCCTCTTTCCTACTCTCTCCTCTCTGCCGCTCCCTCTCTTTCCTGGCCCCCCACCCCCCACCCCCCACCCCCACCCCCACCATCCCCTCTCCTTGCCACAGCACATCTCCCTGACACGCCCTGTCCTTCGCCTGTGTGTGTCAGAATGCTTGCGGGTGCCTTCAGCTCCCACGGACCCCTTTTGTCACATTTGTGCACACGTCTTGTTCAATTTGCCCTGATGGGCTCAGAGCTGTGGAAGTCACATTGACTAGACGGCAGAACGTAAAAGCTTGTGACAGGGCGCGGTTGAGGAAAAGGCTACTTGACGGCTTGTGGGTTCAAAAAGGAACAAGGAAACGAGGAAAATGTTTTCTTGGATCTGTTGCCGTTTTCCCCCATTGTTCTCTGTTTCTCTCTCTCTCTCTCTCTCTCTCTTTATCTCTCTTTATCTCTCTGTATAACAACAACAACGACGACAACACGAACACACATAAAACACACATAAAAACACACGCACACGCACACGCACACGCATACGCACGCACGCACGCACGCACACACACACGCACACACACACGCACACACACACGCACACACACACACACACACACACACACACACTGTACTCAATTGATAAAGATTCATTCCAACACTAAATGCTCCTCACGGAAACAAAACACTTCCTCATCGTTAGTGTTCCATCAGAGCATCATTCATCTCAATAACTCGCACTACATTACAGCGACAGACGGCTAATTAACCAATCATTATCAAACCGGGTCGGTTCGGATAGCTTTGCTCATTGGTCGAAGTGTTTTTTAATTGCGGGATGGGAACAAATGGGGTTCCAAGGGGGGGGAGGTAACGATACATCACGACACTGTTTAAGGAGGATGGAACGTTTCTAAACAACATGACAGCGAGTCAGCGGAGGTCCATGGGAATCCACATTCCTCTGACAAAAAACCATCCCCTCACCCATGACCCCATTACCATAATAATACCTCCCCCAGAACGACACACGGGGTGTCAACCGCACTGACATAATGTATGGATGTGTGTGTCTGCGCGTTTGTCCGCGTATATACAAACAGTACGCGCTGGATGTACATATATAAACAAGAGAAGTGCTTGTCCTTTGTTTTCCTTCCTCACTTGTGTATGTTTGACTCGCATTCAACGGGAAACAACTCAAAACAGCTCATTCCGGAATTGAGCAGCTGTACATACAGGACATTGGCGAAATGTTTTTCAAATTATATCCTAATGAAAAGCAAACAACGCGCACACGCGCGCACTCGCACACGCACACACACACACACACACACACACACACACGCGCGTGCACACAAACATGCACACGCACACACACACACACACACACACACACACACACACACCATGACAATATATAAACTTTCCACTCGCGGTTTTCCAGGGTTTCGCAGAGGGGTGGGTGTGTGTGTGTGAGAGCAGCAGGGAAATCAGATACACGCGGAAAAAAAAAAACAGGCACCGCGGGGCGACAGACAAACTGTTTACCTTGTAGAGCAGCGTGATGACCTGACGCAACTTGAGCCGGTGGAAGACGCAGACGTCGTACAGCGCCGACACGGCCAGCACCGTCACCCCCTGCTCCTTCCAAAGCATGCTGCAGGCGGCGCAGCCCAGGCTGGCCAGGAGCCACGCCCCCAGCCTGCAGGGCCCCGCCCGCCCGCCCCCCCGCAGCCCGCAGTGACGCACGTAGCACAGCAGGGACAGCAGGAAGAAGAGGGCCGCGCCCACGTCCGCCCGGCCCACCACGCCCGCCACCGCCTCCGTGTGGACGGGGTGGGAGGCGAAGAGGAGGCCGGCCAGCAGGCTCCACAGGCCCCCGCCCAGCAGCACCCGGGTCAGCCGGGTGAAGAGGCCCGTGACGGAGCAGTGGAGGCCCACGTTGACCAGGTGGTAGCCCCAGGGCTCCAGGCCGCCCAGGGCGTGGTTGAGGCGGAAGGAGAGGGTGCAGAGGGGCCGGTAGGACTTGTGGCTGCCGCTGTGAGTGAGCAGGGTGCCCCAGAAGTCATCGTAGAAGATGTTGGTCCAGGGGGTCTCCGGGAGCAGGTCCTGGTTGGTTTTGATCGCACGGCTAAAGGGGGGGGAGGAGAGGAACGCAGAGGGGTTAGAAGGGTGAGTGTGGGGCGGGGGGGGGGGGGGCAGACATGTGCTATGATGACCCTGAGGCATTGGGGCATTTCAGCCAATCCAATCAATATGATACAACTGCACTGTACCACTGTATTCAATAGGACACTGTATACAAGGACTGAAAATGTAAATGTTCTAGATGTTATGTAGACCTTTATCTAGGATGGCAAACACATCAGAGGCGATTTCTCATTCCAAAAAGATACAAGCTCTAGCTTCAAACCAAGGCACAGACATTCAAACTATTCTGTTTCATTTAGCATCGACTTACGACTTAGTATCGGTTTCTACAGAACGTAATTGGAAATGTATCCTTCCCCAAAGGTAGGAGGAGCTCTAGTCAGGAAAACAAATAGAATAAACCATAGACATTAGACTACGGACAAGGCATCGACAAAGTATTGTGTTTTCTAAGATTTCAGCACAGGGTATTTGGACATACACTCGACTCGTATGGGTTCCTATCTAGTATTGTAACTCCAAATCTGTAAACAATTCCCTCTGAAAGTAGTGGTCACGAGGCATTCCCCGGCAGACAATCCAGAGAGCGAGAAGCATAGCGGGGAAGCTCACCACGACCGACTCTCGCTGTGGACACAGGGATTGAGAAGGCGCACCACACCCTTGACCCAAAACAAATAAAGCCACACAGTGGGGGAATGCCATGCTGGCATAATGAAGCATGGGGAGGAGGGCACAGGAGGAGCAAAGACCTGCCAATCACCCGGGCCGCCCCCGATGTTTACCAGAAACCCAGCGCTGGGTATATCTCGGAAATAGACACGCCACACTGTGTCAAGAGAGAGACGGAATGGAGAGGGAGGGAGGGAGGGAGGGAGGGAGGGAGAGAGGGAGGGAGGGAGGGAGGGAGAGAGGGAGGGAGGGAGAGAGGGAGGGAGAGAGGGAGGGAGGGAGGGAGGGAGGGAGGGAGGGATGGATGGAGGATGAATAACCATGTTTGTAAAAGGGATTACAAAGCTGTAAAGACCAGCGAGCGAAGAGCAGTGTTAAGGCCATGTCTAATCAGTTCCGGGGGGTTGGGGGTGGGGCATGGACACCCACGGAGAGTCCGTGCTGTCTGTGCATGTCTGAGGCATGTCCTGACATCAGCACGGGGGGGGGGGCAGGTCTGGCCTGGGCCACGGGGGCGACTGGGTCTTGTGTGACCGTACGACCGTACCCCCCTCCCCACTGCTGGGGCATCACCAGCCTGGCTGTCTGGCCCTGGTGGCACCAGTACACCAGACACAGGCTGTGGGACTGTGAGACTGTGAGAAGGCCAGGGGAACGGAAGGCCAGGTCTTGTCGACCCCCCCTCGGGAGTCGAGACCTAGAGTGTCTGGGTCTTTGTCACTCTGCTACCCTCGGTGTCTGGCAGTGAGACAGGCAGCCTCTCCCCCTCCTGTGTGTCTGGGGGGGGGTGACGGCCATGTAATGAGTCTCCTCTGAGAGGAGGTACGTGATAACATAACACACAGGCGGGCGCGTAATTAAAAAGGCTGATGGATGGGACATGACACGTGTGATAACAAGCCGAGAGCGCCAGGTTGTAGTCGGTCCCCATGGCAGACACAATTAGCACACTCAATTAGACAAGGGGAGAGGCGTGCGCAAAACAATAACAGACTGGGGCGAACAACACTTTCGACTGTAATCCAAAAGGCGACGACAAATGAACGCGTGTGAATAATCGTAGAGACTACAGGCTTCTTAGATAACATAACGGCGTCAGGATGTATACTGTCGTGTACCTTTAAAATACCTGAGCTGTTGTGAGCTGTTGTGAGGCCCTTTCATCTAGTACAGTATTTTCCCCCTAGCCCTTAAAGTACGGTAGTCAATTGCAGCCCAGTCTTGCCCTCCCCCTCAACATGGTTCTACCAGAAAGCAGATGGGTGCTCGTTCGAGAGGGTGTGGAGATTGCAGCCCACAATAAATGACCAGATAAACTGCCTCTGACAGGGGTGAGTATAAATAGCCCTCCTTATGATAGATCTGGGGGAAATACCTGGCCTAGTCCTGGATTGGGAAGCTGGAAAAGCAAAGTTAATCAGCTGAGGGGATAAACAGTAATATAATAGAAATGCCTGACATGTCAGTGAACAGATCTTCGGGTTTCTCTGGGTCTCCGTAAGCCTGCCTGGGCCTCTAGCCCGCCCCCAGCCCCCCTCCACTGGCAGGGTAAGCCATGCAGGCCTAGGCCTTCCTTTACAGTAGACGCTTTGGTCTGTTAGTGACTCAGATATGCCAGTTTGTTTTCTCTGGCCCATTTGTCAAGTGAGATCTTCATCCCGCCACAAGAAGCTCACATAAGAAGCATTATGGTTCAATTACATCTTTAAACCATTTTGGAAGACAAGTGAGCGTTTTTCCATTGCACATTGTGGTGTAAGCAGGGCCAGAGAGGACAGATACAGTATATATCGCCACAAAAACCACACTAAGCTCTGTCACTAAAATAAAGATGGAAACCAATGCCAGCCAGTCAAAGTCAAAGCCCCCGCTATCTCTCTCTCTGCAGCTCGGCTAACGGTTTCCTGAGTCTCTCTACATGCTGTCAGTTCGCCCTCTCGGATTGTCTCCTTCTTATATATCAGAGAGGCTAGGAGGAGTACCTACAGAGCTGTGGTTAACAGGCACTCGTGGAAGGAGAGGGATGGAAGGGATGTGAAAGAAAACGTGGTAAAGAGATGGATCCCCCCCCCCCGCCAAACCTAGCCCACACAGACCCAGCCACTGCACTGCTCCAAATGAATCTACTGCATGTGGAAAAATTAATACATTTGCATTACAGCCCTTTGCCCTAATCAGAACCTGTCTCTCCCAATCCGACACTCCTTCAATAATCCTCTGTTGCCCCTGACAGCGTCTGATCACCACAGTCCAGCCTGATCTGGCGCTGGCTGGCTACGGTGCCTGTTGGAGTGGAAGATTGGGTTTCTGTGGCTGCTGGCCCCCATCCTTCTGAGAAGCTGGCAGTAGGCAGGACCTTTCTCTGCACTGCAAACCATTTCCAGCCTGGAGCTCATTCCTCCACCGACCGCACGACTCCCAGAGGAACGCCGGGATCATGTGACCGCTAACAAGAGAAAACCAAAGGCACTGCTACCTCCCCTCTCCTGCCTCCCCCCTCTCCTGCCTCCCCAATCTCACCCCCGTCCCACCCAAGTCATGTCTGGATCACCATCTTCAGCCGAAGGATCATGTGACCGCTAACAAGAGAAAACCAAAGGCACTGCTACCTCCCCTCTCCTGCCTCCCCCCCCCCTCTCCTGCCTCCCCAATCTCCCCCCCCGTCCCACCCAAGTCATGTCTGGAGGATCACCATCTTCAGGATCATGTGACTCGATCTGTCAGAATGGGTTTCCTTATCACTTTCCAGACTGTCAAGGTCTTTGCACACAATCTGATGCATTTTTAATGCAGTCCTCTTACCCTCGATGTGTGACAGCAGCTGGGGAAAGGGGGAACAAGTCGGCAACCGGCGACTGACTGTTCAGACTATTATTCTGAAAAAAGTAAATAAATGTCAATGTTGTTGGAAATCAATGACACACTCGCTAGTCAAGCCAAAACGTTGCAATGCATTGGATTCAGTCAGTAATCCCCACTACTACCTAGTTTGTGTAGAGTAGTGGGGATTACTCACCGAATCCATTGCATTGCAATGTTTTGGCTTGACTATTTTCAACAACGTTGACATTTATTTACATTTTTCTGAATGAAAGTCTGAACATTTAATTGGTTCCCGCTTTCAACAGCCGCTGTCACATTTGTATTCAAGATGTACTGTATCGAAGGTGTATCCAAAGGAGGAAAGATATAGAGTAGATCTGTCAGGCTAATAAATAAATAAACTAATAAGCATTTTTACAAAAGTACAACGGCACTAATAGATATTGTGCAGTATGTAGAATAGATATATACAGTATATACCCTAGACAAGATATTGCTCACACTGTGTTCATTGCTGTGGTGAACTGAGGAACCCAAACCCTGTGGCGTTAATAGCTGCAGCTCTGGGACCTCAATGTTTTGAGACAACTGTATGACCTCATCAAAACAAAAGCGTCGGATCCTAACAGAAAGAAACACAAACCCAGAGAAACCCAGGGTCCTCGTATGAAACGCCATGACTAAACCACCTCACATTGTCCAAGTCCTCAATGATGATCATTTTCCCCTCAATACGCCTTTTAAACAGACTGCAACAGAAAGACAGAGAACCGCAGCTTTTGAGCTTTACGTTTGTAAACATTTTTGGCCACAAAGACGTCTCGAAACAGGAAATTGAATATGTAACTCTTTCAGTAATTATGCCTTATGTTAGTGATAGATATCCAGGATATCGGAAAATGACCATGTGGTGTTAAACTAGCCTAGTTCATATCCCTGGAAGAGCTTGATATGAATCAATCGGAACAGTTGAATACTGTTATATACTGAATACACCATTGGAAATCCACATTAAAAGACCATTGGAGAAGGAGAATTGATGGACTTTTCCATCGTCTCTCGGCGAGGAGCAGGAGAGCAGAGGCGGCCAGAGATAAGACAAGATATTCGAAATTAGATTGAAAAGCAGATAGAATATGAATCCAGATCATCTCTTACAGTACTGATATTCATCTGGGACACGAGGAGGACTTAAAGAGCTATAGAATCCAGCTATAATATACAGGGCTCTACAGTGCGACCATTTCACTCGCATTTGCGACTAAAAATACATCTGTGCGACTAGAGAAATAAATTCACGAGCACACGTGCGAGTACAGATTTTTTTTATTATTATTTTATTTTAATTTATTTTTTAATTCTAAAAATAAATCTGCGCGAACCGTGTGGCCACATTTTAAGCCGTCAGCCAGCCCGCTACGACCACGGGAAGTCATGTTAAAAGTGAAGTTACTTCTGTTAAACTGGCGCTAAGCTAACATCGCTAATCGCTAACTCCCTCCTGGGCCTTAAAGAGACAAGCGCCCTTTTCTCATCTCAAGCTTCATTAGCTTCATTAGCTCACCACATCTACAGATTTGGTCCCACACACTCCAGATTTGAACCCAAGGTTACAACCAGGGTTAACTACCCAGGGTAGAAAGTAGAAAGCTCTCAGACCTTCAGAACCCATTGAAAGTAGTGGAGGTACTCCAGAAGTCCAAATGCATCTCTAATCCTAGGAAACCCTAGGAAGCAAGTTGCCTAATGGCATGAAAATGCAACATGT
>NC_137684.1:23465375-23480375 GCF_963989245.1 Nansenia antarctica | reverse complement strand
GAGGTCAGTGCTTTCCACTGCTGTGTGTCAGATGGTTCTTAAGGGGGGTCAGTGTACTTCCTGAAGTACCAACATGTGGGCCCTCCTGTGAAGAGACTCACAAGCACCTGTCTGATGAATAGATACGCATTGACATAGACGACGAGACGAGCTCCAAGAGGGAAGGTCGTGTAGGAAAAATGTACACTGGTCTTTGTATCGCTGTAACAGACAGCCTTAGGGTCCAACACTGTACCATGTGCTGCCTTGAATATGGGGGTGGGTAACAGAGGAATACATTTTTAAAAAAACCTTCAAATGATTAAACAATTAAGCCAAACAATCTTTCAATCCAGTCCCTAATGTAGGGTTTAGTGGAATTGACGGTGAACTAATTCGCTCCTAAGGATCTTAACCTGCGGAGACTCAGACAAATATGCTTAATAATGCGCCTCTTATCCCCTGCTTTAGAAGGATGTATATTATCCATAATATTATGAAATCTGCTATGGTTCATCTCCCCCTCCCTCCCTCTCTCCCTCTCTCCCTCTCTCTCTCTTTCAATCTGACCCATGTCTAATGTTACATTGTGCCATTCCTCCACAGTGTCTTCCTCCCAACAGGAGGGCTTTTGTCACGCCTTGACCTTCTCGGCTGGGCTAATGCTCAAATAAATTTGTTTGTCTTTTGCCTCCCCCTCTTTCTGTTTAGAGAGCTCCTCTCTTCCATGGACAGGAAGATCAATAATGGAGTGTGTGTGTTTGTGTCTGTCTGTGTGTGTGTGTGTGTGTGTGTGTGTGTGTGTGTGTGTGTGTGTATGCATGCGTGCGTGTGTGTCTGTGTCTATGTCTGTGTGTGTGTGTGTGTGTGTGTGTGTGTGTGTGTGTGTCTGTGTGCGTGTGCGTGCTGGTCCTGGTTGCGTGCGAAGCCCATCCTGCCCACCATGGGGCTGTTTTATCATTTGGGCTGGGGGCTTGTTGACCTGTTGGAGAGCAACAGGCAGGCGGAGGCTCCCAGGCTCGGGGATAGGGAGACTCACAACAGATGCAGCCCAGCCAGAGGAATGCTAGACTGGTTCACGGACTCCCAGGCAGCAGCACATGTGGGCGCGGTGGGCCGCTGCTCTGCCACCTCCTCTCACAAGTTTCGAGTTTCCAGTGTGTTTGTTTTACGTCACGTTACACAAGTGTAACAGAGTAAAATTCGTAGGGCTTCGGAGCCTGAGATTGCATCGCAGCGCAGAACTTAGGGCGTAATAAATCAAACGTAATGCACACACACACATACATACTGCACATTCACGCATGCGCCACATGCACACGCACGCACACGCACGCACACATGCACACACGCACGCACACATGCACATACGCACACACGCACACACACACACGCACGCACGCACACTGTACTCAATTGATAAAGATTCATTCCAACACTAAATGCTCCTCACGGAAACAAACCACTTCCTCATCATTACTGTTTCATTAGAGCATCATTCATCTCAATAACTTAGGCTACATACACATACACACACACACACACACCTTTATGAGGTACACGCCACTCAGGCCGTGGCCCAGGCCATGACACGCAACTGGAGAGCCTCTGTTCCACTGAAGCTTATAGGAGGAGCCTAACTACAGGAAGAGGAGGAGCCTAACTACAGGAAGAGGAACCACTGAGAATGCTGACGAAACAAAAAGGAGGGGAGAGAAGACATGTTGAGCACTCTGACCTCCTCCACCACTGCCTAATAGCTCAGCGGCATTCAAAACTGCTGTGATGTATTCTATTCTTCTTCTAGAGGGAAGACTCACGCTCATCATCTACTGGCGCATTAGGGGACACAATATGGCGTATTACCCTACCGATAACGGTGGATGATTTTGTGATTACCTACTGCTTTCTGGGAACTCCCCACAATATATCAACATGACAGACACCGATAGCCCAGATGGGCCCGGACCCAGAGAGAGCGAGAGAGAGAAGGGAGAGAGAGGGATGTGTTAGTACATCACTGCCATGCATTCAAATGTCAAGGACGCCCAGTGGTGCTGCTACCAGATGAAAAATAAACGATGTTTCAATTCATTTATGTAGAGTAAACACTGCTACTACATACATTAACAACACGTGTGTATCCTGCCCCATGAGAACTATCAGGGCGTCTTTTTTTAGAAACTTCCTCACGAAAAGACAGGATGTCCTAGATATGAATGACTTTTTAAACAGTATTCATTTCCTACTTCGGTTCAAGTCATTATTCAGTCATTATCTCATGTAATAAAAACAAACGTTCTCTTAAACGGGGGTACAGAATTGTTATCTTCTCTGGGGAAACAACAACCGACCACAGAATGGGGTGGGGGCGAGGGGGATGCAAATGTTGTGTGATCCCATTAGATAGTATCACAACAAGCCTGTGTTTAAATGCGCCTCACCACCCAACTGTACACCTTATTACTTTCCCATTAGGGCGCCACATCTTAATTGAAGGCACATGTGTGCGTGGAGGAACCCCGCCGTATGAGCGAAGGTTCTCAGTGCTGTGACGGAGAGCCTGGGTTAGCGTTAGCATGGTTTCACCACTGTTTCTCCACCGTGGAACCCTAACCCCCCACAGTTCTCCATGACGGTCGAGCTAGCCTGACTCTCCATCTGATAACGCTGCCTGTTACTCAGTGTTTGTCCTCAGATAGTCAGGGCCAATAACCGTTGGCTGTGATCTGGCAAAGAAACACGCAGGCAAAGAGGAGATACTGGTCTGGTCTAGTTGTAATTGGGTATCCGTCCGATAACGGTGTATTTATTCAGATCAACACGATGACTGGTTATTTATTCTGATCAATCTGATGGTGGGGGTATTCATTCAAACTGAGCTATTGGGGGCTTAGTGCAGTGTTCTATACACATTACACAAGAGCACAACATCTTTGGCATTGACCATTCGATAATTTCCTTCATTCAGGTTTGTAAACAGACACATTATACAATTTAAAAGAAAAGAAAACGAGTTATTTGTGGTTTAGATGAGAAATGATAAAGATGAATAACCTTAAAAAGTGAACCGAAACCATGACACAATAAGGAAAGGAACACATTAGCGGCCCATCTACATCTCCTCGGCCTAGAGGCCTTCATTAATGCACAGAGTATCTGCAGCGCCACTGTTGTTGCGTGCGACTGCAGGGCCTGGTAATCCTGTAAACATGTCTAAGAGGAACCCAAATAGCCACCTAAGTGTGTTTAAATGCTTTGTCTTCCACATGGTGTCAATTTGCATTTTTGTGAAGCAGCTCATTTACGTATTTGAATTTTTACAGCCACCAAATCACACAGACCGCAGTCTTCCTGGTAAGCAGTTTGTGTTTTTTTTACGGCCTTTTGATTTCACCATTTACTTTTCCGTTTATACACGCGGAATTCCTCCTCAATGTGTAACACAAATAAACAACACATTTGGTCAGACAGTTGATGGCATGACGGGTTATTCTTAAATCCTGCCATGGGGGCTAAGTCAAAAGGTTTTGTTGGCCAATAAAAGACAAACTATTTTAAATGGAATTAACAAAACGATATTGGTGGGAAGCTTACAACAAAGCACTTTGTCTTCACAAAGTCAAAAGCCTCACATTGTGGGGTCAAATAGCCTGCTAAACTATTGAATCAAATATATTTGAAAAGCAAATGCTTTGAGCAGCAGTCAAGCAACAACGCTAAAATGGTCATATGGTTTCAATGTGTGCCAAGCAGCCAGAAAGCTAGCTAGTACTCTTAAGTGCACACACAGCTGACCAGGCTTGGGGCAATAACCCATGCAGCCAACCTCTTTCACTGAAGTTTTCTGCTCTCTCCTCTTTGTCTACACTGCATTGAATCTTACTGAAACTCTCTTTAATCCATTTCCATGAGTCAATAAGGTTATTGGGTAATTTTCCTCGCCTCTTTCCCAGAGCAAGCTCAATGGAATTTCAAACTGAGGTGTATTGTAAAAGTCAGCACCGTCCATTCATAAAACAATCAATTTCTGCACTATAGAGGCAATGATAATATGTGCATTGCCCCCTGTGTGGTTGTTCCATTCTTACGTGCCATAAGAAATGACTTGATATGGAAGTGTCAACCTTCTCAACCTCCCATATCAAGTGTTCAGAAAGGAGGCTGAAATGCTGATTGGGAAATATCCGTAACATTGTCTCACAAGTATCCTGGGAAAAAGACAACAAAGTCAATGAACGATGTGCTTCGTATTATGGATTCTCCACACTCAAGGAGCAGTGGAATCAGATTATTGGAAACCAGCCCAGTTCTGATAGCAGAACAGATCGTTGTTTCTCAGTCCTGATTGGCTAGTCAAACAATGTGAAGCGAACCCTGCTGGGACTATTTCTCGATTTCGATCTTTCCCGTAAAACACATACATTGGCATACGGTTTGATCTAACTAAGTTCGACGCCACTATGGACTGATCTCAGTCAATTAAGGAGGCAAATAGTTATAAATAGAGAGAAATCCAGCAGAAATCCAGATCTGTTTTATTTTACTGCTAACCTCTAAGACTGGCAGTAAGGGCAGCAACGCGATTGGCTTAAGCGATTTCCTGGTTTTCTTAATTGTATTCTCTTGAGAGTTCATACAGGTTTACTATGTCAGATCTGATGTTGCAGAGAAATAGCTGAAATAAAAAAACGCAAAATAAAGTTGGAATAAAGCACCGGCAATTGCCCATGGTAACCCAGTAAAGAATCAAATCCATTCCTCCCATAATAAAGGGAAAAAGAATAAGAGTATGTTTTATACCCACTGATACCTCAAGAATCTACTTGGAATGTATTAAAGTCAAATGCCATGGGCAGCAGCACACATCCCTGAGCTAGCTTAGCACATAAAAACACTTGAGTGTTTTATTTCCTTCTCCAGAAAGGAGCCCTGCTACGCCAGGCAGCGAGCTCCAGGAAGGCCGTTTCCCATTGTCAGATACGCTCCTTTGATACTTACACAGAGTATATGTCCTGATTAGCAGCAGCACAACAGGGGACCATATGGCTAAGACATACTGTTAGTATGGACAAGCCCAGACCACTGAGGGAATACTTTATTCTGTTCATTCCTACAGAGCTCATGGCAGTCTTAGATAAATCACTGGGATTTGCAGAGAAAAATCCACCACTACATACTGACTCACTCTTGTCTGTCTGTCTGTCTGTCTGTCTGTCTCTGTCTGTCTGTCTCTCTGTCTGTCTGTCTGTCTGTCTCTGTCTGTCTGTCTGTCTGTCGACAATGAAGGTTACATCTACTGTATGAGAGCAAACAAGTTCTAAAACATTTCACAGGGATTGGAAATAGCCCAAATTGTTCATCTTTACAGTATAATTCACCAAGAATCATCTACGGAATGAATCAAGGCTGGGGTTGTCATTAGGGTTACATCCTATTATTTCTACAAACATGCCGCATGTGAATCCAGCAGAGTGGGCAGGCAGGGGTACCGCCACCGCCGGAGGGCTCAACGCTCAACAGAAGTTTTAGAAATTAACGTGGTCTCCGGCGTCATGAAAGAGTAGAGAGAGGAGGGGTAAAAAACCTCCAACATATGGGTGACACATCAAACGTTTTCCCTTCTTACAGAAAATACCCCATAATAAGCCCTTCACATGTACGGGGGGGGATTTATGGGTGTAATGTCAGCCATGTTAAAAGTAGGAGACAGAGGGGCATATATTATGTTGCCAGACGTGTTTATTACGCTATCCAGACATCTGAGGATATGTTTGGGCTCTTTTCATTCAGTGGAGAAACGGTAAATATGTCTCCAGATCTCAGCGCCATCAGAATCAAAAGCAGCCATTTTTCTATCCACACACTTACGTTTTTTGTGGTCAGGGATGTCGTGGACTCAACAACTTCATTGCAGCGGTAGAGTGACGTAGGTGGGCGGGATATCTGGTCTGTAGTACTGCTGTGGTGTCTGGGGCATTTGGCCTACATGGAGTTTTAATCCACAGCAAATGGACGGAATTTAGCAACGTGTTGCCTCTAATTTGGGCCGACTTTAAAAAATGACACAATGATTTGTGTGTAAAGACTCCTTTATATGGGAAAATGCGCTGGAACAAAAATACACACCGACATTCCCAGAGCAAGGACCCGTGGTTATCTTTAGAAGTTTTTTATGAAAGAAAAAAGGAATTTGGGAAATCTCGTTATCCTTCCATCCCGATTCACCCGCCTCATCTACCTACGCACCTCAACGCTCTTCCCCCGTCGTCAGCATATCACACACAGAAAAAAAACCTCAACAAATCAAATAACTCCCTTCTTTTTTCTGAAGCAACATTCAAATCGACAAAGGCTGGCTGGCATTCATTGCATTTCTGGAATACTTGCTGGTGGGCATATTGTAGGTGGAGCAAACAAAGAGGAGGAGGGAGGGGATGCAGAGGGTCCAGCCCCCAGTGATTGGGACAAAGAGACAGGGGGCAGAACTCTAACGCTATAAGCTGGCTGTGTGAATGGGACACACAAAAGGGCTGAGTGGAGCTCTCCATGGGCTGGGCCTGGACCCGGGAGAGAGGGAGAGAGTCTCTACCCTCCTTATGCTCAGGCACAGAGGCCCCTAGCTTAAGGAAGCCACTGGAGCAGGGACCATGTGTGGTCCATTATCAAACCCCAGCGAGCAGGCCTCCACGCCCCCCCCTCAAAGGGAAGACGGATGCCCCCTTTGCTGCTTGTCCAATCCCTGGTAAGAAAGGCTCGCGAAAACAAAGGCCTTACTAGCCCCGTTGAAAGTGAAAGAGAACAAGGGGCATTGACGGGGGGGACGTAAGAGCATGGCTGCGTGGGCTTCCTACTCCTTCAGATAAACACAATAGGGGAGGAGGACAGAGAGAGGACAGAGAGATAGAGAGAGACAGGGGAGAGGCGGGGGTCAGACTGTGGAGGTGGATGGTAAGCTGAAGGGAGAACAAGGAAACTCCTACGAAGCAAACGTCTTTCTGATGAGAGCACCGCAGGAATGTGTGTTCTGCATATTTATACGTCGCTTGTTTGTTACGAAACAACAAACAATGGGGCACCCTACCAGGTAAACACAGTCAAATTAAATCGGCTAATGGTTACCGAACAATAACAGTGCGTGCGCCTTTAAAAAATCATAAAATATACTGTTTACAGTACTCATGTCACATCCATGAAACACTGTCTTTTAACACCGCTCAGCATTATGTTGATGAAGTCTTTTTCCACCGTTGTGCACACACAGAAACACTTGTCACCCATGTGTGTTATGATAAATGACTCATCCCTCTCCACGTTCATTTTTCGTTTTTTTTCGCGTCTCTCCCAAAGGCAACAAACAACCAAAAGGAAACAGATGGAACCATGTCCGTCTCAGATCAGACGATGGACGTGTCCAAACCCCTCTGTTCCTCCTCAGACATCCTCTCCCCTCTCTCTCTCTCTGCATCAGCTCAGCACTCTCCTCACTGTTTCCAGGTCAGCCGCCAAGAAAGTGCAGAAGTGCGTTCACCGGGAAACCCTTTCTTTAAGGGTGTTTCGCGTCAGCGCCTCGGCTCTTCCAGCGCGAAGGATCAGAGATCACGGGAAGACAGGAAGGACAGGAGAAACCGTGATGTCACTCCATCCCCCCCCACCCCACCCTTGAGCAGTCATGCACGCAAGCTCATACACAACAGCTTTTTCTACACTCTTATCGGCTGCTTAGAACGGATTTACGGAGGGGTCAGGGCAGGCTGTCAGGACCTCCACCAGACCGCTCTACCGACACACGACCGTGTCCAGGGCACGCAACACGTCACGCCGTATCGCAACCTGTCAGACAGGATCCCGGGCCTGTGAAATAATATCATATATACACACGCACACTTCCTTTTAACACTAGTCGATAGCTTGTTACAGCCACAGACGGGCGGTGCGTGTCAAAATTTGAGAGTCAACAGGGATTACAGTAGGCCTACGTCCAGGGAACGTGGCTTGCTTGTGAGAGGTTCAGATAAGGTTAGGTAAGTAACGAAACACCAAGACTAGAGTGTGTGTGGGTGTGTGTGTGTGTGTGTGTGTGTGTGTGTGTGTGCATGCTGTACTCCCATATGTACTGTAAGATTTTGCAGTAAATACAAGGTTACAGTGAAAATAATTCAATGAATGAAAAGGCAAGAATGAAGGCAGGAGGCCCGCAGCCCTCAAACAGATCAACAAGTCTAAGAATAGAGGTGTTGAGTTGACCATTAGAACATCTGGAAATCTCAGTGTTGCGATCCCTCACTCACAGTAGTAAAGTGTGTGTGTGTGTGTGTGTGTGTGTGTGTGTGTGTGTGTGTGTGCGTGTGTGTGTGTGTGTGTGTGTGTATGCGCGTGTGTGCGTGTGTGTGTGTGTGCGTGTGTGCGTGCATGCGTGTGTGCGTGTGCTTAACAGGGAGGTAAAACAGTAAAAGTGATCGTACTGTAGTAAAACGTGCCTACTGTGTATTCTCTGATTTCTCTATATTGTGTCTAGAACAGTGAAGACAGTTAACGGTGAACAGAGACAGTAAAACAGCAAGGGGAGGATGACCACCCAGGTACAACATCTGGGAGGATTACAACAAACAAAACAATACTTCACCCAGTAACACTGGCCATTCTCCAACGCTTCCACCAGTCAACAACATTCAACACCAGATAGAGATTCAACAACGGATAGAAATGTGTCATTTGTCATTTGGCCAAATCTATTTGAGGGACACATGCTACAGGGTGGATTGATAATGCAAATATTATTGTTAAGAAAACTAAACTGAATTTGTTTTCAACTGTTACAATTACTGTCTGTGCTATCCATCTATTGTAGGAACCCCTTCCTGAAAAACTGGCTAAGTCTGGCTAAGCCTAGTCTATATTTCTGGGAGATTAAATCTGCAATACATCAACATCCTCATCTCACGCTCCACAAAATGGAGACTTGATTTTTGTTGAGTACAGTGAGGAAAGCAAAGCCAGCAATCACACAAATAGGTGGCGTAAGCAACTGCAATTGAGAATGATGACACACCGTACACGTTGCACACTTCAACGAAAAAAAGGCAGCAAGGGATTTGTCTTCATCATTGAAGAGCGCACTGACACATTCTGATGTGGCGGCCCTGAGACAGGTCCTTAGGATCCTTCCAACATCAGCTCCACACGGCACCTTAGTGCACCTTAGTGCCGTCTTTGGTATAATGAAGAAAAATACATTCAATTAAACATTTTATGTTTTTGTATCAATTTCCCTTTGTAATGTTCTGCGGACATATTGCAATCGTAATTTGAAGCAGATTTTTAAATGGGTTTTGGGGAAACATGGCTACATAAAAAATCCGGGGAGATTTCACGGTCATTCCGTTACCAAGCTTTGAATATGCGTAGTTCTTGAATCTGCTCTATATGTGTAATTACACAGAATATGCATAGTTCTTAAAGAATGTTTTACTTTTTTGATTTTTATTTATTCTGTTGGAATTGTTCGGAGTAGTCCTTAGAGTTGCTCTAGCATAGGGCTGTATGGTTTGTTAAACCTTGCTATCAAGGGTTTTTGATAGTGAAGAAAAAAGTGAAGAATTCGTTTGAAAGTGAAGAATTGAGTCCCGGGTTCATTCTGTTACCATGGAATTGCCCTGCTCCGTTCCATCTGGTGACCTATGAAGACAGAGTGACTATCGCAGGCCTGTACCATCTGCCCAGCACATCATCATCATCCCTACAGGAACCACACGTCTACAGATAAACAGAAGACACCCAAATGTAAACAACCTCAGAGATCAAAGTCGTTTTAGCTGAGCTGGTCTGATATATCACTGTGAACTGGACACTCCTGTCCAAGCGTTAGTCCGAGTAATGAACTTCCATGTCTTGGTATGTGCGTGTATATATTTGGCTGGACATTCTAATCATTAACAAATGGTGCGTTTATTTGTTTTTACAGTTGGTACAGTATGTAACACCATCATACAGTTTTCATGCACAACCTACAGTACTACAGTATATACAAGATATACAAGCAGTTCTTGTTCTGCTCTCTAATCATTTACGGGAGAGTCATTTGTTATTGCAGGTGGTCCCTTTCAACCCCTTGGCTACTTTTAAGTGTCTCTACAAAAATGAAAACACAACTTTCAAATCTAAAACAACAATTGTTTTTCTCTGTTCAGAACAGATGAAACGACTTCTGTATTCTATCATCCTGGGTGCGTTCTCAGACTCGGCGTACGTCAGCGCCCTGTGTCAATAACAAGGGCAATGTTTGGAATGAATACATTCACGGAAGGAGATTATTTGATCTGGATTATAATCCGTTTGTTATAGGGGAGAGGGGGGATTCTTTGTCAGGGGTGGGGGGATTTGTTTCTGCCCACCTCCAGCACGGTACAAGGAGGGCCGAGTAGCTCCACTAGTCAGGTGGGTGAAGCATCTCCTGCACCCCTCTTAAGTCAAGTCAATTCAACAGTGTAATGGCCTGAGGCCTATCCCGAAAACCTGTTGGTTCGGGACTTGATGCTTGGTCCTGTCTGCCAGATGGAAGCAGAGAGAACAGCCCCCCCCACCCTCTCTCCGACCACCCCTCCCCCACACCTCTCTTCAGACACACAGACCAGACCATGGACAAACAATGGCACAGTGACCTATAAACCATGCCAACAGGAATGAATCGCACGAGCATTCACATCACATTGCTATAAGCAGTCAGCTGCAGGAGAAGAGATCCTGTGGAGGGGAGACACATTGTGCTGCAGCGGAATGCCCTCGCACCGCCATCAGCAATTAATAAACGTTACCTTTGAGACAAAAGGCTAACCAAGAATCACAAACCAGACCTGTGAAATTGGAGTTGAAAAAGGGAAACCAGGAAACCGGTATGAAGCCATAGAGAGAGAGAGAGAAGGTGGGAGGGGGGGAGGGAGAAACACAGCTTGATGTAATTCATCATAATTTTTTTCAGAGCTAGCTCCATGACAGCTCTATTTTCACCTTTCTCTCCCGGATATTGTTGAGGAGAGGTACTTTTATGTGGAATCACCACTTGGCAGGCGGTGTATGCAGTAGCCAGCTGTCCGACAGTCCAGTCAGCCAAAGCAACACTACTGCCCAGGCAGGCCCACAGACATGATGGTATTGCTCCATTCTTTCCTTTGGAAGGATTTTGAATTACTGCAGCGTTTAATTTATTTATCAAACAATTATATAATATATATATAACCTTTATTTAACCAGGAAAAGAGGTCATCATAGAGATTAAAAATATATTTTACAAGAGGGTCCTGGCCAAGACAGGCAGCAGCACAATTAACAGTTGTTCCTAAATGTTGAGACATGTTATCTCTAAGCAAATAAAAAAAACATTACTTCTCTGTATAATGGTAAACTGATATATCTGTTTTATTCTCTTGCAAGCATCCCAACATTTTGAATGTGGAAAAATAAAACTAGACTGGGGCTGCTTTCTTTATTCAGCATGACTTGTTGTACATTGTCCAAAGGTAGCAATATCAACTAAGAATAACATAAAACCCCTTTTCATGTGGATGGGGTTGAACACGTTCTAAATCAGACTGACAAGTGAAGCAGTAAGTTATAGTAACAGTATTCTCCTCACCTGAAGAAATGACCCAGAATGCCAGAGAGAATCTGAGCCAATTGAAAAAGAGTAGACAGTTAAAAGTTGTTGTACAAGTTGTACAAAACAAAGATGTAAACTTGACTCAACCCAAAGCCTATCTAAATGTGAAACATAGAGTTGGATTTGCAGATTATAAAGAAAAAAGTCTGGTTGTGGCACACCGTACTGGTCTGTACGGACAGTAAAAACACACCCTCTGAATGAGCTATATTTATGTTGAGGTTTCAGAGAGTGAAAATAACAGAGGCGATGGTTAGAATAACGGAGTCTCACGGAGCATACAGTATTCAATCGTGCATGAGAACTACTGCTGCGTTGGCTAGGGAACTAGCGTCTGGTTTAGAGCCTTTATGCTACAGATAGGCCTACATGTTCACAAAACATCTAACAGGGATTAGCCTACATGGAGTCCACTCGCAGAGAGAGGCAACTACTGAAAACAATGAATAGTCTTTTTTATGGCTGTTTGCATTCCGACTGAAACTTGGAGCGCCCATTCATATTGGGAATTGCGACACAGCTCACTCACTATGGAATGCTGAATATGTAGCACATAGCCAATAACTAGCATGATCACAAAGTGATTACTCCATCACATGGGAATAAAGCACAGACGGTGCTATGCGGTATATGTAGCAGTTGATTTACGACTTAAAGTAGTGGCATTGTTTTAAGAACACAGCCTATACAAGGTTAACAAGCCATGCTCGTGTTAACCTCCTCTTCCCACGTGTCCGCCCCTCCCCGTCATACAGGACCACCTGTCTGGGGCCATGCTCATTAGGACAGAGGCCTGGGAGGTCTGCGGCGCTCTTATAAGCCTGTGAAACAGTCAGGCTCATCCTGGAGGAATCTAGCTGTAAAACTCTCTCTGGGATACTGTAGATACAAGCTCATAAAAACAGCACGGCTTTGTGACTGAGCTGAGCGTAAACTGCTGTCTGCTGAAACACAGAGGCCAATTCATGGGGATTTAAAAGCTCATTGTCCTGAGAGTGGGATTTGGGGTTTTGTTTGGGTGGCTTCGGGAATGACAGTTGAGGCTTCCAAGCATTGACAGATTATCTCTCTAGCGTCTCTGGCGTGAACTATAACTGTCGTCTTTGTGTGTAGAAGACCGTTTTTGTCAACATTCCTCAATGGTTCGCCAAACCTTTTGAAACAGTCAGTCATCGACGTTCATCGATGTGAACAGGGAGGAGATTCCAGCTGTGTAGACTTGGAAGGTCAGTGTTGTTGACCTGGTCTCTTTGGTAAGCACGCACCGGCAACTCACTTGTAAGCAGAAGGAAGGAGGGACACCATAGCATCAGAAAATCAAAGTCCATCCTCTTTCCTCGCCACTGATCACAGACCGGTGGTTCAGATTACTACTCAGGCTACAGCCCTGTGAGCTGAAGCCTGATCGCTGTTCAAATCCCCTTGCCTCTCTCGATTACCCACAAGTCCTCAAATCAGCCAGAGGCCAGGAGGACGGCGTGCTTAGTTGACCTCTGATGTGCGTTGCCGTTGGTCCGACAGGTTTCCTGATCTGATCTCGTCTGAGTGAGTCATCCCAACACAGGAGACATCACCTCATTATCCTCAACCGCAAGATCTCATGCCTACTTCTCGCCTTAACAAACAACGTTCGGGTTCCATTCGGAACGGGCTGCAGCATTCTGCTAACATAATAACAATATTCGGTTCTAGTTCTAGTTTTTATTTTTCAAGGGTAATAATAATTTATTCTAGAATAGAAAAGTTCAGAGGTTAGTAGGCCGCAAACAGCCTGCGAAGAACAGACATGAACCCTCCATCCCACCTGTATTTTGAAACGGAGGCTTATTCCATTTGTTTTACTCAAGCCAGAAGTGTTTGCATGGTATTGGTCTAATCCAATAATTATACTGTTTAGGGGTGGGCATCAATGATCGACGATCGATAATTGATCGATAAGGATCTTGGTCGATCACAAAATATTTTGCTCGATAATCATTAATAAATAAATTAATAAACTGTTTTTTTACTGCTCCTATGTGAGTTACTTATTTTCTATATTTTTATTTATAACGTAAAATGTGTTTTTAAGTTAAACAATTTAGGCTACTCACTGCTTTGTTTAAGAGGATTGTTATCTGACTGTAGTGTCTAGTTTGAATGTGAATGAATGAATGTGTGCAATAGCAACACAAATAAAGTTTTTTCCCCAAGGAAAACATGCTTGTTATTTCTGGCCTTTTTTTTTTTTTATGAAAAAAAAGCTTAGCAATTAATCGATAATTGATCGTTAATTCTTGCGATTATCGAAAAAGAAATGTTGATCGTTTGCCCAGCCCTAATACTGTTACACTAACGTCAACAAATGGAAGTCTCCAGATCCCTCTGAGTACTTTGGTTAGTAATGAGGGCCCAGAATTACTAGTCCTAAGGCAGAAAACACCATTAAGTATCAAGGTTGCTTAAATAAATTGAATTCCACTGTGTCAACTCAGTTTTCCCATAAACATGTTCAATGTGTGTGTTCAACAATAGCTTCCAAAATAAATATGGTGACAGAAGGTGCGGTTATTTGCACAACGTGCTACTGCAATGTCCAGGAAGTGACACGTAGTGAAATAACGTCTGTTCAACAAATTGGTGGTATGCTACTGTATACAGATTTATGACTGAAATAAACCCCTACACATTTATCCCTTCACCTCAGATGCCTGATTAAATTGACTTCGACTGTTACATAAGATACAATAAAAGATCTGATATGTAAACCTGATAATGCTTGAGGCAGCAGTCCAACTACATTTTTGGCATTTTTGGCATTTAGCAGACGCCTTATTCCAAAGCGCCTTACAATCAATACATTTGACTAAGAAAGTGAATCATCAATCCACCAGTCGTAGCAGGAAAAGTAATCAAGTTCAGGCCAGCGGCTATTGGCAGTCGTCGTGATGGAAGATTCTATTTTATTCTTTTTAGTAGACACTGGAGACACAGTGCAGGGGGTAGTAGATGTCTCAGGAGGAGCAGTTAAGGTAGCCTGAAGAGATGGGTCTTCAGTTTCCGACGGAAGAAGGGAAGTGACTCTGCAGTTCTGACAACCGTGGGAAGCTCATTCCATCAGTGGGGAGCCAGGGAGCCAACAGACGTGACTGGGCAGTGTGGCTGCTGCGTTGGCCTAGAGGTGGTGGGGCCAGTCGGCCAGTAGAGGTGGAGGAGCAGAGTGAACGGACCGTGGGGGTGACCATTGTTTGGGGGGTGACCATTGCTTGCAGGTAGGCAGGGGCTGTCCCTTTTGCTGCCCGGTAGGCAAGCACCAGGGTCTAAAATCTGCTATCGGGAGCCAGTGAAGCATGCAAAGGAGAGGGGTAACATGAGAGAATTTGGGG